>NW_024082015.1:0-288813 GCF_003009895.1 Hyaena hyaena | reverse complement strand
AAATAAATAAATAAATAAATAAATAAATAAATAAATAATAAAAATAATAAAAAAAAAGAAAGCAAATGAGAACTAATTTTTTAATGGTTGCTAGTACATAGCTTGGAGAGAAGGAATCCAAAATAATACTGGGAAAATATAGCCTACTTCACCTCAATTGATCATGAAAGATTTGGGCCAGCATAAGGCATGCCTCAGGACTTGTTTAACATGCAGGTTATAAAAGTAAGATGTTCTTATGTCTGATAATGCATTAAGAAACTCTATATTTTTTCTCAATTTACAACTCACTCTAGTACTCTGATGTTTATTAATCCTATAAAAATAAAAGTGATGATTGAAATAGTTATCTGCATTAAAAAGACATGTGCATGAGTATATGTGTATAATTTGCCTTTTTTTTTTGAATGAGCATAGTAAAATCCTGAATTAAAAAATTAGCAATATGTCTACTATCACTTCTTTATTTTACCAGTGGATAAAATCTTAGTGATGGAATAAAAGAATCTGAGAACTGAATGAAATCATCTATCTCAACTCCTTATATGGCTGAAGAAAGAAAGCAGGAAACAGGCTAGATAACTTTCTTGAGTCTTTAGTCTCTAATTTTTATATAGCTTCCCTCCACATTACTGAAAATACCAGTGAGAACAGATCTCAACCTTTTCCAGTATACAAAAAGAAGAGCTAATATTTATTGAACTATCAACATATGCAGGAAAGTACTTGAGATGCTTTCTATATATTATCTCATTTAGTCCTAGCAACAATACTACATGTTAGAAATACCATCAGAAGAGGAAACTCAGTCATTGAAAGGTTATGTATGGTTACTGATTATGGAGCTTTCAAGTAGCAGAGACAGAATTTGAACCTAGGTAGTCTAATTCTCTAGATCCAATAGGCTCTCTCACCACAATTAATCCCCTTTCCATAAGCACAGTAGAGTATTAATAATACCTTACTCCTTAGTTATAACTTTCTATTCTAATTAAGGAAGCATATATGAGTATTCATGAACAAAAGTAAAGTTGTAACAGTGTGTGCTTGTGCACGTGTGTGTATATGTGATATGTGTGAAAGAGAGGAGAGAGAGAGGAGGGAAGGGAGGGAGAGAGGAAGATCCATGATTTGACTTAAAATTTGGGACAGTTTATCAAAATCATTCCAAATATCAGTTTAAAAATGGAAAATGCATTTAATTAGAGCTCACTGATTATACCTGAATATTTAAAGAAAAGGATTTTAAGAACAGTAATCTTCTCAAGAGGTGATCTGGAACCCGAACTTTTGTGAAACCTGGGCTCTCTTCTCATTTTTACTGATTAAAAACTTTTACCTTAGAGATCTAAAAGTCTGGCTCCTTACATTTCTGTTCTCCTTTGTTATCATCAGAAGCCCAAGTTCATTCATATCAGAATAACACTTATCACTGTATTATTATATTTATTATCTAATCTGATTCTATTAAATTGCATTTTCCATTAGCCCATATCTTTCACTCTAACCTCTGAAGCTCATGGACTCTCATCACTAAAGGCACCATGTGCTCTCAATTTCTTTTATGAAAGTTTTCTTCACTGTTTCATTAACTGAACCCTGGCTGTATGCTGAGTCTCTTTTTCACCTCCTCTAAAGTGGAAGATGCTTTGTTCCACATCCCATTCACCTTAGGACCCAGGGGTGGAAGGTGTGTTCTTCATTTACCCTGTGGCTATGTACAAATCATCTGATATGTTGGCATTGTACTTGAGAAATGCTTCCACAAAGAAACTTTCAGACATTTGATAAATGTGACTACATCATCATTAAATGGGACATCTTTGTTATGAGGCAAATATTTCCAACCACACACCATTAATTTAATCATAAAATAACTCATACTTTTTCATACTGATGTCTTTATACACAAAGTACTCTTTTCAGTTTCCTCTTCTGCTATGGTGATAGCTCACATCATAACACAATAAGAATGATGCAATGACAGTTATAGGGTAATACTATCCCAGCTAGACATACCAACTCACTGTTGGTGAGTGTTAGAGAAATATATCACTATAGAGGAAGAGCATTGCAACATAAAAGTAGGATTTTCAACTGCAAATCCCCTAAGCCCCCAAATTATACTTTTGTTTGATAATGCTAAAACAGAAGTTTCTAGAGAGCTTTTCTTTCCATGTACAATGAAAACTTTGGCAATTCTAGAAGAAAGCATTTTCTTAACTAAATAAAGTTCTAATGCTCCTAAAGAAATCAAATTAGCCAATCTAAAATATTATTTTAAGGACTGGTATTTTTTTATGTTCTAACTCTGTCCCATATTGTGTACACACACACATTCAAATATATATAGTCCATATATATTTTATGTATGTTAAACACACACACACACACACAAATATATATATATATGTATATATATATTTGGTCATTTTATTGCCCTCTAGCTTACATAACTGGTAGAATAATCATTTCTGTTATCATCTGTAATTGTTTCATCCCTAAAATCAATTTCTAAAACAGTTCTTCTTTCCATTTCATTATATCAGTCTCATCTTCATTCCAATTTTACTTGTATACTATCCCCTATACGCTATAAATGGACTATTTTTCTTTCATATCTACAAAGACCGTAGTGTACTATTCAATTCATTGCTATTTTGGTAATAATCTATTCTCCTTAACTCTGTGGTCTTCCATTATTTTGCCAAGGAAAACTTTATCCCTGAATGACTCAAGTTTTATCACTTCTACTTTTACACATAAATACCAAATGCATCTAGAGAAAATTACACAGTATTTTTACTTGATGTTATAAAAGAATGATTTCTAATGCCAAAAGTTAAAATAATAAAGAAGAGATGTAAAAACAAATAATCTTGTCTCTGGAAATGAGAAACCAAGTTAGTGTTCTCAGTTGCCCATTCATTTCTATGTGAAATAGGAGCCAAATTATTGCTGCAAAAGTGGAAAGAGTGTGAGAAATGTCATAAACAGAAAATGGATATGGGAAAATAAAAAAATAACTTTTTTATTATTATAGAAAATAGAAATTATCCTTGATGATTTTTGTCTCTATTTCCAACATATGTGTATGTTTGTATGTGTATGTGTGTTTTATTATATACCATAAACTGCTATTTTCTGAGACCACAGTACAACAAGAAATATGACATTTACTCTCCAGAAGCTTAGACTTTATGAGAAGAGATAGATATTTTAAGATTAGGGATTACAAAAATAATTATTCACTTATAGTTGTAATAAGGGCCTCAAAGCAAAGGCAGAATGTAGAATAAAAGTATGACATATCTTGGAGTGATTTCCTGAAAACTGAAGAGAAAAAGCTGCCAGTTGTTAAAAAGAAAACATGATGGAATAGGAGAAAATAACACTTCAGCAATAAAGTCTAGCATGTAAGAAAGCAATGAAATAGAAAGGAGTTTGTCCGCAAATAACATAAACAAACAGAAAAGTCTCATGAGGATAGTAAGCAAGAGGAAAATTGTTTCACAATGAGACTGGGATGCTAGTCAGAAGACATATTTTAAAAATATGCTTAGACCTTTAAAGAATTTCAAAGGTGTGATGAGAAGGCATTTAAGGGTTACAAATAAGTGAGTGTGATGGAAATATCTACATGTTAGCAATGTAATCTAGTTGCTCTATGGATAATTCTTGGTATGGAGAAGACAGCATCATATAGGTAGATCTATAGTGGATTACTAAAATACTCCAAAAAAAAAAAATGATGATGGATTCCATAGAGAGAGTGTAGGTAAAGATGGTCATTCTCTTTCCTCTGTTGAGTCATGATGTAATGCCTGAAATAGCGGTAGTTACTTTACAACCAGACTGAGGTGGGGACGCCAAGCCACTGGTGGCAGAGCAAGAGATGGAAAGAACCAGGTCTTTGATAAGAGATCACCGAATCCTTGAAACAAGCCTGAAGCCAAACTAGGATGTCCTGTTATGAGACCTGAGGCTCAGAGAAGAGACTTCTATGGCAGAGAAGGGACTATAGTAACAGCTGTCCAAGTAATTTCTTAGAGAATGAGGTTTCTTGAGGACTAAAGATTCTTTTCTTGAGTGAGAAAAAAGGCCTTGAAGGGTTTAAGTGATGTTTTGAAAGTTTAAAGAATAAGAGACACTTTCCAGAGAGTGAGATGTTTTGATTAATGATTTTGTGGGTGACAAGTTTTGAATACTGATAAGAAGCCAAGCTCTAAGAAAGGATAGCTTCACTGAGGACAAAGTGTTCAAAGGAATGAGAATTGAATAGATCATCGTTGTGAAATTCGCACACATCTAGGATGATAGCAGAAAAATTGTGGTAAGAAGGAAGCGAATATGAGTTTGGGATGGAAGTCTTTAAATAATGAGGAAAAGTGACAATGAAGTAAGTGACAGAAATAAAAAGGAGAATGGAATTGTATAACATGAGTCTCAATGGAGCAGGGGAAGGACGTTAATGTAATTGGAACGACATTGGAATCAAGACCTTGATGTAAATAAGATGTGAAAGAATGCTCTGCTTACACTTGAGAACACAAAGTAGATGTGTCAGTGAAAGCCAGCTGACATTTGAGGTTCAGAGTTATAAATAAAATTCAGAGGTAGACAATAAAGGGGAGTTTAAAAAAAATTTTTGCAGCAGAAATTCTGCGAGACATAAGAGAAGATTTAACTAGAATGGGGAGGATTCAAAAATTGGATACAAAGCAAGAAAACCCAAGTCATTCTAAAGATTACGGTAGACTAGAATATTAAAAAAAATAAGAAGAGGTGTTACTCCATTAGTCACTGACTCATGCTAGATGCATTAGAATTGTGGTAGATTTCTTCTTGATGATGTCTTGGAGGGTTTGGTTTATGATAAATTGTCTGCATTCTGAGAAAAAATGTTGTGCCGTTTGTTATAGAGCAAGGTATCATTTTCTTCTGCAGGCATCGGCATCTGCAAGGGCACAGCAACTGTGAGGGGCTGGGAAAATATGTGTTTTGCTGGTTACTGGAGGGAATGAAATGTCCCTAAGAATATTAGCCTTAGACTTCAAAAGAAATTAACATGAGTTTGTCAATACGTTACTGTTGAAAATCTAAATACTAAATATTATCGATCTGATTAACAAACCATTCTATTTCAACATAGAAGTTTTTAATTCTGTCTTGGCGTCTGCTGTCAGACGACTCAAGCTAACAATAGCACCAATTACTAGTAACAGGATTGGACAAAGAAAGCATCATATATCCTAAAGTTGATGTCATGGACATCATGCCAATAAATTTTGAACTTTATGTAAAGTTGATAAATTCATTGAAAAAATCATCTCTTCTATGAATTGAGTTAAGTCCATGCTAAAAAATTTGCACAGATGGATCCCACAAATGTAAAGACAACAAAACACCTATTTCAAATAGTTTTTTTTTTCCAGAAAGTGAAAAAGGAAAAAAATCCTTGTGATTGGTTTTATGTGGTTTGAATAAATTTGGCACCTAAACCTGACAAAGGTTTTACATGAAAACAAATTTATGCCAGTCTCTCTGATAAATTTTAATGCAAAAATCCAAGAAAACTATTAGCAAATGAAAGCCACCGTAATATAAGAATGGTAATATATTACAATTATTTTGCGAGATAAAAGGTTTGTGTTCATTATGCTAACAGAATATAAGAAAAATTGAATGATAGCTACAATTAATGCAGAATACATTTTCATGATAAAAACTCAGCAAACTGGGAACGGGAACTCCTCTAACCTGATTTCAAACATCTACAAACATCTATAGCAAACATTACACCTAATGAATTATTATAAATTTTCCCTGGAGAGTATTGGAGTGATGTGTCATTTTTATATGTTGGAGGAATCAATATTAACATACAACTAACCACCTAATTATATCAATCTATATAACATATGCACTTCTGTTTTAAAACATCCAGGTATATTTTTGGTGGCAAATTTTTTAAAAATATAATTTTTTTATAGAAATTCAAACTGGCCTAGAATATCCAAGATAAGTTTGAATATAAAAATTGAAATTGTAGGATAAAATACATTAAAGAGCTAAAATAATTAAGATTATATCATATTGAATGAACGATAGATAACAGATTGTATAGAATAATCAATCCAGAAGCAATACACACAGTCACTTGATATATCACTTATAATGAAGAAAACACTGCAGTAGAGTAAGAAATACGTACGTTTTCAGTAATTTTGCTTTATGACTTGCATATTTACTTGGGCCACTACCTCACACCATATGCCAAATCAATTCCATATAGCTTATAGATTCAAGTGCGAAAGACAATACAGTAACAACAGAAGATAGAAAAAGACATTACAAGCCAACTTCATGACTTTTAAAATTCTTAATCTAAATGAAACTAAACTACAGTGTCATAAAAGTATTTGCAATATATATTTGCATATATGTTACCTATAAATATACATCAGCTATAACTATATGATATGTATCTCCAATAAATTAATTTTAACTGGAATATATGAAGAACTAGGCACTAAACAAAAGGGGATATTCCAATGGTAAAAAAAAAAAAAAAAAAGTGGTGTTCAACATTATTAACTTTTTTGGGAAAAAATCAGATTAAACTGTCTCTACAACTATTGAAGTGACCAAAATTGGGATAAGTAGAAGATACCAGGTTTTGCTAATATATGGAGATAGATTAGATCATGAGACAATGGAAAACTTAACTCATGCATGTTTTGTAGAACACATGTTTGAATAGTATTGTTAGTTACATTATTCATAATTGCCAGAAACCCATCAACCATGGACTTGGTAAATTAATTGTGGCATGTTAACAGGGTAAACTAGACTATGAAAATGGAAAAACAAAACAAAACAAAAACAAAACCCAAAATGATTGATATGTTCAACAACATAGATAAATCTCACAAACAATCAAAACAAGACAAGTACAGAAGAAATCTACTTATATAAAATATGGGGCGCCTGGGTGGCTCAGTCGATTAAGTGTCCAATTTCGGCTCAGGTCATGATCTCACGGTTCATGGGTTCCAGCCCCACATCAGGCTCCGTGCTGACAGCTAGCGCCGAACCTGGAGCCTGCTTCGGATTCTTTGTCTCCCTCTCTCTGACCTTCTCCTGCTCAAGCTGTTTCTCTCTCTCTCTCAGAAATAAATAAAAACATTAAAAAAAGAAATCTACTTATATAAAATTTGAGCGCAATTATGACTAATATATAGTGTTGACAGTTTAGTTTCTATGTGGTAGCAACTGGAATGAAGCAGAGAAATGACTTCTACAATATTATTAAAGTTCTAATTTTTTGTATGGATGGTTAACACCTGGATTTGTTCTCTTTATGGAAATTCAATCTACTATACTCATGACTTTTGAACATTTTGTAGTTTACATTCATTTACTTTTTATTTAAATTAAAATGAATTATTACAGCAAAAAATTCCAGAGCTACTTGGAGAGTGTGAAAAATTTATCAGAAGTTTCCAATGGAATTACCCTCCTCTATTATTGGCCTGCATGGTTTTTCATGAGCATTACTAGACCTGTCAAGGGAATGGATTTATCACATTAGCTTGAGCTAATCAAAATCCATTCTCTGGGGAATATGGCTAGATGATACAAAAACAATATTAAGATTCTGTTAACAAGGAAAAATTACTGTAATGGGTTTCTGTATAGCAAATTTAAAAAAAGCTATTTGTCGGGTGCCTGGGTGGCTCAGATGGTTGAGCGTCCGACTTCAGCTCAGGTCATGATCTCACAGTTCGTGGGTTCAAGCCCCGCGTCAGGCTCTGTGCTGACAGCTCAGAGACTGGAGCCTGTTTCAGATTCTGTATCTCCCCCTCTCTCTGACCCTCCCCTGTTCATGCTGTCTCTCTCTCAGAAATATATAAAAAATATTTAAAAAAAAAAGCTATTTGTCTCCTCATGTACAATTTTATAATAAGATGCTTTTAGCTTTGCTCTAAAAGCTAAAAGACAGAGATCATAAGAAATATCTTGGAAAGATTATCTGATCTATGTGCACTCACCCTTTACTATTCTCTTTTTATAAAATAGCACCCTCTTTACATGATCTCTTTTGTCTTTGTCTCAACAATCCTTCCTGGAAGGTTGTTTAAGAAATGTGCTAATACATGTATTTGAATGGAAAAGCATGTTTATATTTCTGCAATGAAATTATATTGCCCTAACTGTACTATATTTTATTTGTAATAATTATATAGCTATAGAGATGAATGCCTTAGCTATTGGTTAACTTGGTTCCTTTTGACTGTTTTTTTATGTCATGCACATTTTCTAATTTATTCAATCAGTATAGACTCTACTATACAAAGGGCCAGTTTTGACTCAATTGAGTGGTTACTGAGTGGTTCATTACAGGAAACTAGTTCATTACGCACTCAAAATAATTTCAATGTGTTTGTGTAGAGGTATGTTAAAAATTTAAAGAAATGTATATTTTCAACTGCAATTCTGAGCCAGGGCTGAGGATACAATTAGTTTTAAACTTTCTATATTTCATTTATTTAGCAAATACTTATTAAGCAGCTATTACATCCAGGTACTCAACCAGATGTCTAGGACAGAGTAGTGAACAAAGAGTAAAAATATCTCTGTCTTCATAGAGTTTACATTTCAATGGAAGAAGGTAGACACTAAAAATAAGAATAATACAAAATAGAAATTCCAACAATAAATGCTGCAGAAAAAGGAAAAAGTAGAGTACAGTAGAAGGCATTTGGGAATGCTGGAGAGGGAGTAGACTACAATTTCCCAAAGGATGATCAGGAGGAATATTATCAGAAATATTATCAGAAATACAGCATTTCAGGGGTGCCTGAGTGGCTCAGTTGGTTAAGTGTCTGATTTCAACTGAAGTCTCATGGGTAGAGCCCTGCGTTGGGCTCTGTGCTGACAGCTGAGAGATGGAGGCTGCTTCAGATTCTGTGTCTGCCTCTCTCTCTGCCCCTACCCTGCTCATGCTCTCTCTCTCTCAAAAATGAATAAACATTAAACAAAATTTAAAAAGAAAAAAAGAAACATAGCATTTGAACTAACACTTAAAGAAAGAGAAGTAGACACCAAAGTGACTGAGTGAAGAAAAATCCAGTCAAAGGAAACAATCAGTACTGATTCTTGTAATAACATTTCCGGTATGTTAAAGAGAAGGACAACAATGATGCCATTTTACATGAGGTAGAGTGATTTAGAGGGAAAAAAGTAAAATATGAATTTAGAGAGTAATTGGGGGGCCATCACCGAACATTATTAGAAATTTGACATTTATGCTGAGTGAAAGTATTACAGTACTTTGAATAGAAGAGTGAGATGAATTGAATTCTGTTTAAAAATGATCAATCCATTGATCATATGAAACATGTCTCATAGAAAGTGTGAAGGGAAGGGCAAACACAGGAGAAGGTGTTAGAAGATTATTTCAGTAATCCAGGCAAGGAAGGATAATGACTTGGAGAAGGATAGGTAGAAACAGGGTGAAAAATTAATACATTTTACATCGATCATTTTGTTTTGTATTGATTTTATTAATTAATTAATTTATTTATTTATTTATTTTGAAGAAGGGAGGGGCAGAGAGAGAGAAAAGAGAATCCCATGCAGGCTCTGAGCTCTCAGTGCAGAGACTAAAGCAGAATTTGAACTCATGAACCATGAGATTTTGACCTGAGTCAAAACCAAGAATCATATAATCAACTAACTGAGGTAACTAGGCATATTCCCATGGAGCACTTTCAAGGCAGAGCCAAAAGAATTTCCTATTGGACTAGATATGAAGTGTGAGAGGGAGAGAAGTTTTTTTTGTAATAAGCTGGAAAAATGAAGATTTTTGTCAAATGAAATATGGAGTGAAGTATGGGAATGAAGTATTGAGAGTAAAGTAGGAGCTGGAAAAAACGAGTGTATTCATTGCCCTACAGATGACATTTCACATTATGAAAATGAATTAGTCATCAAGAAAGTGAATGAAGCTTGAGGAAAGATTAGCAACATGGACTAAATGCTAGAGCGCTTCAATTTTAAGTTGAGAACAATAGGAAGAATTCACAAACATACTAAGACAAAGTTGAGGAGGGAAAAATCTAGAAAATCATGGTGTCATTGAATTTAACATTGAGTATGATTTGCATGGCATATTATGCTTATACTTTTGATCACATTTAATCCCTAACTTTGTCACCAAGAGGATCACGTTTATCCCTTATACTTCCATATTTAAATACAGCTTTTTAAAAAAGTTTGTTTCTTTTTAGTTTGAGAGAGACAGACACAGTGTGAGCAGGGGAGGGGCAGAGAGGTAAGGAGAGTGAGTCCCAAGTGCAGAGCCCAATGCATGGCTCAAACTCATGCACCATGAGATCGTGACCTGAGCCAAAACCAAGAGCTGGATGCTTAACCAACTGGCCCACCCAGGCATCCCTAAATACAGCTTTTAAGAAGTTGTGAAGTGATGAAATTTTTGTTCTTTCCTCAAAACTTAACAAAATTTTACACGACCTTTAATAGGTGTGTATGTAAAATTTGTCTTGAAAGTCAGATAATTCCTACAATACTATTTGCTAAATTGTGTGTAAGAATACTAGCTTAGACATAATTGGGGGGCTCAGTCAGTTAAGCATCTGACTCTGATTTCAGCTCAGGTCTTGATTCTGGCTCAAGTCACAATCTCATAGTCATAAGATTGAGCACTGCATCACTTATGATTCTCTCTCTCCTTCCTCTGCCCCTCCCCTTCTCGCTCACTCTCAGATAAATAAATAAATAATAAATAAAACATTTGTAATTGTAAAAACACATTTCAAATGAGAAAGTCATAGAAACTAAAGCAAATACAAAGTTAATATATAATACATTCTCAAAGGTATATATTTGTGTGTTTTTTCATATACAAAAGACCTCTTTGAAAGTGTAGATTAAAAAATCATGATGGTCACAAATAAAATAGATATAAGAAAATATACTTCATGAAACAAAACAAATTGCCAGATAAAAATCTGTAAAAGACATATCTGATAAAGACTATTATCCAAAATACACAAAGAACTCTTTCAACTCAACAGTAAGGGGCTCCTGGCTGACCCAGTTGGTAGAGGGAGTGACTTTTGACCTTGGGGTCATGTGTTTAAGCCTCACATTGGATGTAGAGTCTACTTTAGAAACAAGCAAACAAACAAACGAACAAAAAACCTCAACAATAAGAACACAAAGAACATTAAAAAAAAGACAAAAGACTGAAGAGGCAGGTCACCCAAAGAAGATATACAGATGGCATATAAGCATATGAAAAGATGTTCAACATCATGTCATTAAGGAATTGCAAATTTAAAAAAATGAAATACTACTACACACTTATTAAAATGGTACAATCCAGAACAGCAACAACACTAAATGCCTTGCAGGAGCAACAGGAAGTCGCATTCATTGGTGGTAGGAATGCAAAATAGCACAGCCACTTCAGAAGACAATGTGATTGTTTCTTACACAACTAAACATGTATATCATGTAATGTAGCAATTGTTCTCCTTGGTATATGCAGAAGAGTTGAAAATGTGTATTCACACAAAAATTTGTATGTGTATATTTATAAAAACGTTATTAATAATTATCAAATCTTGGAAGCAACCAAAATGTCCTTCAGCAGGTGGACTAGGGGTGCCTGGGTGACTCATTCAGTTAAGCGTCCAACTCTTGGGTTTGGCTCAGTCATGATCTAACAGTTTGTGAGTTTGAGCCCATGTCCAGCTCTGTGGTGACAGCATGGGGCCTGCCTGAGATCTTCTCTCTCTCTCCCTCTCTCTTCCCCTCCCCTTCTCATGCTCCCTTTGTAAATAAATAGATAAACTTTTTAAGAAATTATTAAATACAAAAGTCACAGTTAGAGTGATAAGCTATTTTATATAATACACTCCTCAAACAAATGGGCTGTTCATAAAAAGGCTCATAGTGAATTAGCTTAAGGGGTTCTCAAGGGTTGTAGTTTTTTTTATTTTTTTTAACAATGACTAAGAAACTGATTTTTCTAACTATTTAAAAATCTAATTGGGATACGCAGTACTTAAAATTGTTCTATTCTCCCAGAGACATGAAGAGACGAACATAAGCTGTACCATTGAGACTCTTGTTTTCTCACTTCCAGCTCTGCTTTGCAAGCATGTCATTGCATATGTGCTGCATTCAATTATTAAATTAAAAACATAATAACTGCTGTTGAATGAATAACAATATTCAGACTCCCAGAAAATAATTCAAGATTTGAGCTTCTTTAAATGTATATGTTCATCTAATAACTTAATTTTTTTCCTTTCATCTCTGTGATCAATGCACTTTTATTACATTATGCTTACATGCACTGTCTTAGAGAAGGCAGAGGTGAGGTGATTCCAATCACCTGTAATATGAGGTCTTCCTTCCTCTGATGTGACTATTTGCTTCATTGAGTCACGGAGATCTTTTCGCTATATACGTCATGATTGTTTTTTTGTCGTTGTTGTGTTTCAGATGGCATTTGAGATTTCAGGTTTCTGATGTGAATGACATATGGTCCTTGTTAGTATCTCTCAGGCAGTACTCTCCTCATTAATGTTTTAGACAAATACAGTACAGGCATATCTCAGAGATAGCAAGAGTTCAGTTCTAGACCACTGCAAAAAAGTGAATAGCTTAATAAAGCAAGTCAAAAGAATTGTTTTGTTTCCCAGTACATAAAGAAGTTATGTTTACATTATACTATAGTCGATTAATTGTGCAATAGAAATTATGCCTAAAAAAGCAATGTACATATATTAATTAATATTAATTAATATAATTAATATATTAAACTTTATTGCTAAAAAATGCTAACAGTTATTGGAGCTTTCAGCCAGTTGTAATCTTTTTGCTGATGGAGGGTTTTGCCTCAATGTTGATGGCTGCTGACTGACCAGGGTGGTGGTTGCTGAAGGTTGGGTGGCTGTGGCAATTTCTTCAAATACGGCAACAGTGAAGTTTATTGGAACTTTTTATGGAATCTTCCTTTCATGAACAGTTTTTCTGTAACATGCAATGCTGTTTGATAGCATTTTACTCACAGTAAAACTTCTTTCAAGATTGGAGTCAATCTTTTGAAGTCCTCATACTTCTTTATCACTACCTTTATGCCATATTCTAAATCCTTTCTTTCATTTCAATAATCTTCATAGTATCTTCACCAGGAATAGAATCCATCCCAAGAAACCACTTTTCTTCACACACACAGAAGAAGCAACTCTTAATCTGTTCAAGTTTGATCATGAGGTTGCAGCAATTCAGTCCCATCTTTAGTCTCTGCTTCTTATTCTATTTCTTCTACTATTTCTACCACATCTGCAGTTACTTCTTCCACTGAAGCCTTGAGCCCCTTAAAGGCAACTACAAAGGTTGGAATCAACTTCTTCCAAACTCCTCTTAGTATTGATATTATGACCTCTTCCCATGAATCACAAATGTTCTTAATGGCATGTAGAATAATAAAGACTTTTCAGAAAATTTTTGATTCATTTTTCCCAGATCATGAGAATTACTATCTATGGCAGCTCTCCCTTACAAAATGTATTTCTTAAATAATAAGACTTGACAGTTGAAACTACTTCTTGATTCATGGACTGCAGAATGTATGTTACATTAGCAGTCATGAAAACAACATTAATCTTATTATAACATGTCCATCAGAGCTCTTGGGTGACATTGTCAAGGAGCAGTAATATTTTGAAAGATAAATTTTTGGAGACACATCTGATTTCTGTCATCCAGCACATCTGATTTAGCACAATTCTTAAGAGCCCTAAGATTTTTAGAGAGGTAAATGAGTATTGGCTTCAACTTCATGTCACCAGGTGCATTAGCCCCTGACAAGACTACCTCTGAGGTTGTGAAATCAGGCATTGACTTTTCGTCTCTAACTATGAAAGTTTTGGATAACATCTTCCTCCAGTAGAAGGCTATTTCATCCACACTAAATATATATTGTTGAATGTAGCCACCTTCACTGATTATTTTATCTAGATCTTCTGGAAGATTTACTACAGCTTTGACATCAGCACCTGTTGCTCCACCTTTCACTTCTTTATTACAGAGAAAGTCACTTTCCTTAAACATCATGAGCAAACTTCTGCAGGCTTCAAGCTTTTCTTCAGCTTCCTCAGCCCTCTCAACCTTCATAGAGTTGAAGAGATTTAAGGCCTTGTTCTGGATTAGGCATTGCCTTAAGGGGATGTTGTGGCTGGTTTGATCTTCTATTCAGATCACTAAAACTTTCCTCATATCAACAATTAGGTTGTTTTGCTTTCTTATCACCCATGTGTTCACTGGAGTAGCACTTTTAATTTCTTTCAAGAACCTTTACTTGGCATTTTCATTTTGACTGTTTGGCACAAGAGTCTCATCCTATCTCAGCTTTGGACATGCCTTCCTCAACAAGCTTAATCATTTCTACTTTTTTATTTAAAGTGAGTCTTGTGTGACCTATCCTTTTACATAAGAGTCCATAGTAGGGTTACCCATGGGCCTAATTTCAACATTAGGCCAGTGTGTCTCTTGGAATAAGGAGGCCTGAGAAGAAGGAGAGAGCTGGGGAAGAGCTGGCCAGTGGAACAGTCATAACACACACAACATTTATCAATTAAATTTGCTGTCTTGTATCGGTGCAGTTTGTGATGCAATTACAATAGTAACATCAAAGATCACCATCACAAATCACCATAATAAATATAATAACAATGAAAACAGTTGAAATATTGCAAGAATTTCCAAAATGTAACTAAGAGACACAAAGTGACCAAATGGTGTTTGGATAAATGGCTTGCTGCAAATGGTTTGCTGCAGGGTTACTACAAACCTTCAATTTGTAGAAAAACACCTCAATATCTACAAAGTATAATAAAATGAAGTATGTCTATAACTTTTCAACATGGCATCGCATAATTAGCACATTTATAAACATCTGTGTTCAACATCTATACTTCTTTGAGCAGATTGTGTTTAGGATTAACATGTTTGACTTATTACTTTTCATTCATCAAGGGTTAACCCATTTATGAAGATAAATAATTTTCAATGTGACTCTATAAAAAGAAACTAAAAGAAGCAATGAAATTAAAATTCACTGTAGAGATATTTTCAATAAGGAGGCATTCATCATTTATACTTGGGATATAAATAACAAGTTAAATCCAATTTAGAAAGAAAAGTGTGGAAGGTTTCCTTGAAATTGTTTCATGCATGCTCAGTCCATTTCAGTAAAATATGTATTATACTTTAAGAAGCTTTAACTATATATGATATGATTTTATTTCTTAGAAAATGTTATAGCGCTTAATTCACAGATTAAATTCTAGGAACCAAGATCATTTTTTTGCTCTGCCTTCTCTTCATGCACCAGATATAGAGATCACCACATTGGTGCCATTGTTCTTGATTTCTTCTTTTACTTGTACGAGGTTATTATTTAAATGCCCTTCTGTTCCTGGGATACACAGGGATTAATTATAGGGATTGTATTTTCTTTCCTATATTCAGCTTCGTAGATCAGAAAGTCCCTTTAAATTGATATATACCTCCAATCCAATACTGGATTCTAGTAAAGCTAGTATCCAATCTTGGCATCTGTGAAGAGAGATGTATGTCCTGACGACAATCTGCCTAAAAGTAATCTTTGCATCTACTAAGATATAAGAATTGTGTATTCTGAGAGTTTTAAGATCTGAGAACTTTCAGGAAAATATGTGTTAGTCATAAATTGTCAACTCCAGTTCCAGTTCCTTTCTCATATTGGTGTGTAAGACTTGGGAGTATTGACAGCATTCTGAGGGTGCTGAGATAGCACTGAAGAATGCTCTGGTAGATTGCTACAGTACTTGAGGATGTACTGGAGGGTGTTCTTAAAGATTGTTTAAATTGGCTGTTGTTTTGTTGTTGAAGATCATTCTTTAAGAGTCTACATAGCCACCAAATAAAGATCGTATCAATTCTAATTTCAGTGATTTCCCTGAAATGCAATAGAAGATTTGAGGGTTTTTTTTGTTTGTTTGTTTGTTTGTTTATGTTTTTGTTTTTTTGGTCCCACCTGAAAGTCAGAGAGTAGAGGGTTTGTTTCTTTCTTTTTTGTTTCTCTTTTTGCAAGAACAATTATTTTAATATTTATAAAAGATATCTGTTCTTCCAATGAAACATGAGCCAAGGAATGAATATAGTGTGCCCTTTATTTGCTACATGCAGGCACAAGTAATAGTTTTAGCAGAAGAATATGACCTGTTGAATTGATTTTAATTTTCTTTTTCAAAAAATATTTCAGATCAATTTTGGAACAGAAAAGTCTCTATCTGATGAATTTTACTATCAATTTGCATCCCAAATCACCACAGTTTTTCTTATCCCTTGAATTACCACAGGGGTTTTAAAAACTACCATAGGAGTTTAAGGGCTATGATTTGGAAATCGTTCTGTCATACCGCATGTGAAGATCATGAGTATGCTGCTACTCATGACAGAAAATTAATAGACCATCCTAATGACCCTGTGATTTTCCCTGTTGTTCAGGCAGCTGATTCAATCCCCAACAGCTATAATTAAACAGAGCAATCTGTCAAGGAAGATAGCTGCTCTTGTTAATTCTATAAACCACCATGTTGGCTTTTCCTATTGTGTTCTGTGGCTGACACACAATTCTGAAAGCTTTTTGCCAAAGCAAACTGCCAGGGGATAAAACTCTAAACAAGCATCCTGTGGAATGAACCTGAAGATGCTAGTGAACTATAGCATTACCTCACTATTTTCAGTTTTGCAACAGACTGTCCTTGGGCAAATATAGTAGTATTTGTAAGTAAAAATTAAAATGAAGTGAAATGAAATAAAATGAAATGAAATAGCATAACATAAAATAAAATAAAAACAGAGATTCTGGCATAATGTCTTTGTTTTCTGTAACTGAATCTCATAATAGATCAGTTGGAAGTTCTTTCATAATATGGGGACAGATGCTTTAGCAGTTTGTTTTCTTGAAACCTGTTGTCAGATAAGTCAAATTCTGTTGTTAAGTAAACACTTCCTATTCTTACATGCTCTCTCAGCTTCCCTTCCTAATAGATTGCAGCTCTCATCTATAGTCCATTTTAGTCAGGCAGCTTCTCCGTATCTCCTCCATGAGAACCAGTTTACATGAGATATAGAAATAGACCAATCTAGTTATAGGGCCAATTTTATGTGCATATTTCTTTTTAAAATGTTTTTTATTTATATCTGAGAGAGAGAGAGAAACAGCAGGAGCAGGTGCCGGAGGCCGGAGCCGGCTCCGGCAGGTCCAGGAGTCCCTGAAGGATGGACGGTGTCGGCGAGAGAGAGAGAGAGTGAGAGATGTCCCGGAGATTCTTTCTGATCACCAGGCAGGCATCTCTGTCCTGTCGGTTTTTGTATCTTTATTTAAAGGTTCAGCAACAAGATGAAGTCATAGAAAGGAATTTCTTACAATGGGACGCCTTTTGTGATATCAATAGAATTATTCCGACCAAGGAAATAACAGAATGTTCTTAGTAAAAAACAGGATAACATATAGGTCAAATTGTATATAGATAAGTTAGGAGTATTTTGTCTGGCTCTCAAGAGGATGAATGTTTCTGAATTGGTTTGTTTGTGGACACTAACATGGGGACCCTGAATGGGTCAGTCTTTTGCCCCTGGGTTATGTTTTGGCTACTCTTATCTATCCTCATCCCAGCTGCCAGTGTAAGAGAGGGTGTTTGTGGAAATTAGGCCTTGAGGAAGGGACTGTTATGTTTCACCAATTAGCAAAGATATATGTGGTAACTATGTTTTGCTCTTAACCCCAAAATAGTCCCTTGGTCTCAGGGCCAGGCTCAATTGTAATTCTTGTGTTCTTAACCCCCTAAGTCTTGGATCTGCAAGGCCCATAGGAAGAGCCTTTTGACAATCGCCCACAGAGCTTTCATCTAAAGTCTCTTTTGTAAAGGCAGGAATATGCTTTTCCTTATGAGGTATCTGTACTCAGAATATGGGTCTGATATGGAATATTGTGAGGCCTGGTCAATACCCGTAGGCTTATATCCAATATGAGCCAATAGTAGTAGAAGAAGATACCAGTTTTCATTTCTCATGGCAGGAGCTGCAAACATTGTCACTTCCTTGCTGTGACTGCCATCCAAAGAGGCCGGTGCGGCTCCCGGCAAGCAGGGAAGGGTCACAGAGAGAGAGAGAGAGAGAGAGAGGGAGACACAGAATTTGAAGCAGGCTCCAGGATCTGGGCTAACTGTCAACACGGAGCCCGATGCGGGGCTCGAATCTATGAACCGTGAGATCATGACCTGAGCTGAAGTTGGAAGCTCAACTGACAGAACCACCCAGACACCCCTATGTGCATATTTCTTAACACATAGCAAAACACTATGCAGCACAGTTACTGTGAAGTGCTTGTGTTTGGTTTGAGGTGGGAAACCAGCAGTGGAAATCAGAAAGAAGCTAGATCTCTCCAAGTAGGATAACTTCTAAGAATTCACACCATAAATGCTGAGTTGAACTTGCAGTTAGAGATTTTATAATATCCCTATGTGTTTGAATGGGGGCTTCACAAATAAAATGAGAATTATAAAATCCACCTCTTTCTGAATTCACAGTTTTAAGAATATGAAATTATTATTCCTATTAATTTATATAGGCTAAGTTAATCTACATTGCCATTTTCCCTTTTACCCTTTCTTTTCTGTGATATTTAAGTTTCCACGTGATGACAAGTGGAAAGTCATTCAGTCTCCCTCTCTCCTTCTACTACCATTGTTTGCCATCTAGCTATTAGTGAATTTTTGACTTCCTTTATTTTTGACTATCTTTAAAATAAAGGTAAACAGGCAGCTATTGGATATAGAAAGACATTCCACGTCTCTTGAAAAATTAGAACTCACAAGTAGAAACACCATATATTTCTATTTATCTGTGAAAAGATTTTTGATCAATTTCTGTGAAAAATCAGAACTTCTTTGCCTTCTCCCATTTTTGAGATATTGTCTTATTAAAAACCATATTATTAAAGGCATTCCATTATAGGAAAAGAAAACTGGTCCTCTAAATAAAATATATGTATTTCATACATTTTCACTAGCAGTGTAACTGGACAGAAAAATCAATTTTAATGAACATTTTCTGGGCATTTCTGGGTCGTTTTGACTTCATTTCAGTAGTATGAGCTGGAAAGAAATGTTGGCAGACACAAAGTGACACGTAAATTCATTTTTCATAAATAATTTTAGAAATGCTGAATAAACTTTCATCTTTAGTAAGATAAATCCTCCATAAAACAATTTTATACTATCTGTTATCCTGAGTGTCCAACCAATAGATTTGTATGAGTAGTGAGTGGCTTATTAGTTATGTCAGTGTGCACTTTAATGTTTCTTAAGTATTCCAGATGAAAAGAAATTTTTCAGATAAATTTCTCCAGAGGAAAAATTATATAGAGAAAACACAAAAATTGTGTGTATACAGTATCCATTTAAAATCCAGACTTGAGCATCCTACATTGCTCTCTATGACCTTTTGAACAAAACCCCAAAAATGAGGACATTGAAGCATTCAAAACCATAATTAGCCTAAATGGTTTACTTGTTTTTATATATCTTCAAATATGTTTCAATTTGTTTTCATAATTTTTAGACGATCTTTTCTTTCATTACTCCAATTTATGATTATGAGTATGTTATTAATTACTTAAAACTAGTCTCATGCTAACCACAAAGCCAAAACCTACGGTAGATACATAAAAGAGAAAGGGAAGGGAGTAAAAAATACTGCTCTGGAAAATCATCAGTTCACAAAGGAAGGCAGGAAGAGAGGAAGAAAGGAATAAGAGAACTATAAAACAGCCAGAAAACAATAAAATGACACTGCTAAGTTGTTTTTTTTCTTTTTTAATGTTTATTTTTGAGAAAGAGAGAGACAGAGTGTGGGGGGAGGGTGGGGGGGACACAGAGAGGGGAAGACACAGAATCTAAAGCAGGCTCCAGGGTCCAAGCTGTCAGCTCAGAGCCTGATGGGGGAATTGAACTCATGAACCTTGAGATCATGACCTGAACTGAAGTTGGACTCATAAACTGCCTTAGCCACCCAGGTGCCCTAATAAGTTCTTACCTATGAATAATTGCTCCAAATGTGAATAGTTAAATTATCTAATCAAAAGACAGTACAGCTGCCCTGATTTTAAAAAGCAAAACAAAACAACATTCAACTATAAACTGCCTATGGGATACTCCCTTCAATTTCAAGGGCACATGTAGACTCAATGTGAAGGGATGGAAAAAGACATTCCATATAAGTGAAAACCAAAAGAGAGCAGGGATAGCTATACTTATATCTTATATATAGACAAAATAGCCTTTAACTAAAAAAATGTAGTAAGAGGTAAAGAAGGGGGTTATGTAATAATAAAGAGTTCAATTCATCAAGAGGACATAACAACCATAAACATATATATGTATCCAACATTAGCGCCACTAAATATGTCAAGCAAATACTCAGATCTAAAGGGAAAAATAAACAATATAATAATAGTATGGGGTTTCCATACTCCACTTTCAACAATGGATAAATCATTCTGGCAGAAAACCAATAAGAACATATAGGATTTGAACTATGCTTTATTATTATTATTATTTTTCGTAAGCACTGTGTCCAACATGAGGCTTGAACTCACAGACCCGAGGTCAAGAGTCGAATGCTCTACTGACTGGGCCAGCCAGGCACCCTTATGAACTATGGTTTAGACTAACTGGACCGTGCAGATGTATATAAAATATTATATCCCAAAGCAATAAAATACATATTTTTCTCAAGCACACATGGAACTTCTCCAGGATATATCATATGTTAGGTCACAAAACCTGTCTTAACAAATATAAGATAAGAAGATTGAAATCATACATCTTTTCTGGCCACAAGTGATATGAAACTAGAAATCAGATAACAGGTGGAAACATGAAAAATTCATAAATATGTGGAAATTAAATACACTCCTGAACAACCAATAGGTCAAGGAAGAAATCAAAAGGGAAATCAGAACATATCTTGAAACGAATGTGAGTGAAAACACAGCATACCAAAACTTATGGAATGTACAAAAGCATTCTAATAGGGAAGTTTATAGCAATAAATACCTACATGAATTAAAAAAAAATTCAAGGAATTAGAAAAGTTAGTTCCTTGAGGAACTAGAAAAATAGACAAACTAATCTGAAATTTAGCAAATGGAAGGAAATAACAAAATTCAGAAGAGAAATAAAATAAGAACCAGAAAAAGCAATAGAAAAGAGCAATACAACTTAGAGCTGGTTTTCTGAAAAGATAAACAAAATTGACCAATCTTTAGCTAAGCTAACAAAGAAAAAGAAAGGACTCAGAACAAGTCAGAAGTAAGAGACATTACAACTAGCATCATGAGGATCATGATACAACAAGGATCATGAGACTACTCTGAATAAACATATGCCAGTAAGTTGGATAACCTACAAGAAATAGATAAATTTCTACAAACATACAACCTACCAAGACTGACTCATGAAGAAATAGAGAATGTGGACAGACCAAAAATGAAAAAGGAGATTAAATCAGGATAAAAAAAAAAAAAAACCTTCAAATAAAGTAAGGCTTAGGACCAGATAATTTTTCACTGGTGAATTCTACCAAAAATTTAAAGAAGAATTAACATAGTTTTTCATAAACCCATCTAAAAAGCTGAAGATGAGAAAACACTTCAAAACATATTTTATGAAACCAGCATTATTGTACTACTAAAGCCAAATAAGGACACTGCAAGAAAAGTAAACTACAGAACAATAGCTTTAATGAATATAGATGCAAAAATTCTCAGTAAAATATTAGCATGCTGAATTCAACAGCACGTTAAAAGGGTCATACACCAGCTCAAGTGGGACTTATCCCTGGAAAGCCAGATGGTTCAACATATGCAAACATGATATATCGCATTAATAGAATAAAAGATAAAAATCATACAATCATCGCAATAGATTCAGGAAAAGCATTTGACAGAACACAACATCTTGTCATGCAAAAAAATAAGCAAATTGAATATAGAAAGGAACATGCCTCAACATAGTGAAGGACACACACAGCAAACCTACAGTTAACGTCATACTCAACAGTAAAAGGTTAAAAGATTTTTCCTTTAAATCAGGAACAAGAAAAGAGTGCCAACTCTCACCACTCTTATTCAGCACAGTACTGAGATATTAGCTAAAGCAATCAGGGGATAAAGAAATAAAAACCACCCAGATCAGAAAAGAAGACGTAAAACTGTCATTATTTACTGCTAATATGATATTATACATAAAAGATTCTAAAGGCTCAACCAAAAACTGTTGGAACTAATTAACATTCAGTGAAGTTGCAAGATATAAAATCAACATAGTGTTACTATATGCTAACAATGAAACATCTTGAAAAGAAATAAAGAAAACTTTCTCATCACAATAGTATCAAAAACAACAAAATACTTCAGAATAAATTTAATCAAAGAAGTGAAAGATCTGTACAATGAAAACTACAAGGCTTTGGTGAAAGAAATTGAAGTTGATACAAATGGAAAGGTACCCCATGTTAATAAATCAGAAGATAATATTGTTAAAATATGCTTACTACCCAAAACCATATAGAGATTCAATGTAATCCTTATAAAAATTCCAATGGCATTTTTCACAGAAAGAAAAAACAATCCCAATATTTGTATCAAACAAAAGACCTTGGACAGCCAAACAATTTTGAGAAAGAAGAGCTAAGCTGGTTGTATAACACTTCCTGATTTCAGAATATACTATAAAGCTATAGTAATTACAACAACATGGCACTCGGCATAGAAACAAACACATAGACCAATAGAACAGAATCAAGAGCCCATAAATATACCCTCCATATACATTCAATTAATACTTGACAAGGGAATCAAGAAGACACAAAGGGGAAAGGATAGTCTCATCAATAAATGTTTCTGGAAAGACTGGATATTCACATGCAAAAGAATGAAATTAGACTGCTGTTTCACTATACTCACAGAATTCAACTTGAAATGGATTAAAGATTTCAATATAAGACTTGATATTTTAAAACTCCTAGAAGAATCATAGAGAAAAAACTTTTTGACATTGGTCATGGCAATGATTTCTTAGATGTGATGCCAAATGCACAAGTCACAAAGCAAAATTAAAGAAATACATCTAATAAAAATTTACACAGTAAAAGAAACAATCAACAAAATGAAAAGTCAACATAAGTAATGGGAGAAAATATTTTCAAACCATGTGTCTGCTAGGGGGTAAAATTCAAAATATATTAGAAAGTCATACAACTCAATAGCAGAAAACCAAGCAATCCAATTAAAAATTGGGCAGATGAATGGACATTATTTTTTCAGAGAAGACATACAAATTGTCTACAGGTGCATAAAAAGATACTCAATATTACTAACCATTAAGGAAATGCAAATCAAAGCCACAATGAGCTACCACCCCACACTTGTTAGAATGACTGTTTTCAAAAAGACAAGAGATAAGTTTGATGAGTATGTGAGGAAAAGAGAACCTTTGTGCACTGTTGGTGGGGATGTAAATTGTTCATCCACTATGGAAAACAATATAGAGGTTACACACACACACACACACACACACACAATTGTAATTATGTGATGTGATGGAGGTTTTAATAAATCCTATTCTGGTATAATTTCACAATAAATACATATATCAAATTGTCAAGTTGCAGACCTTACACAACATTATATGTCAATTTTATCTCAATATAGCAAAAAGAAAAAAAATTAAATAAAAAGTAAAATAACCAGGTAAAGTAATCTTTGATACATTCACTTAAAAAAAAAAACCTATTCTTTTTAAATTTAAGTCATCAGGTTGAAACTTCAGAGGATGGATAAAAAGGCTATGGGACCAACTGGGAAGATCTGACGCTTAAGAACACAGGAATATAGACAACTGTTTATTTTCCAACTGCTTTTTCCAATTCCTGAATTTTTGCCTCAGTAAAAGGAATACTAGGGAAAATGGTCTGTTTCACTGGGTTATGTCATATGCCTAATCCTGGGTTTGTATGGAAAGGCATCTAAAATATGGAGTTACCATAGCTCTACACAATGAAATTAGAGAAGAGGTGTGACGTAAGGAGTCTGGAGTGAATGCTAGATGACCAATTTATCAATAGCAGCATCCATCAACAAATATTCCCAATATTCTGTTTTGAGGTGTTGAGCTTACAAATGTCAGATTAACATACTTTAAAAAACAACAACACTTTTTGTGTATAAGGGTGAGAAGTCTTTTTATGTTTATTTCTCCATTGGAAGAGACTTAAGCATAGGGAAGACACTGTTTCACATTACCCTCAACAAGAATCAGCAAAATACTCTCTGGAATGCTTTGGTTGTATGCAGAGTGTTTTATTATTTACAAAACAGTTAACATTTATTATTTTATTTAAGTTTCAATGCACCCATAAGTTGAGGAGTAAAGATGTTGTTTTTCTCATTTTATAGATGAAAATGAGTTGAAAATCAGCAAAACACATTAAGTATGAAAAGGGCAAACTAATAAGTAGGAAAAATACCAACTCCTTTGCACAGCATTAGAAAAAAAATAGCATAGCAGTGGTGCTGCATCACTCAGCACTCCAGGAGCAGCTGACGTACTATGTGTTTGCATTTATTGAACTGTTTCTTCCACCTGCTACATAATACTGCAAGTATAGTAACATCTCAGGCCTTTCACAGATTCTGACTTAACATTAACCTATTTGTTTCTCTCTATTTAATGTGGTATTCTTATATGCAGCATATAGTTGGGTCTTGCTTTTTCATCTAATCTGATACTCACTGTTTATACCATCAACATGATACCATTTTTTTTTTCAGCCTAAAGCTCTTTGGTAAATTTTTCTTTGGGGCACCTGGGTAGCTCAGGAGGTTAAGCCTCCAACTTCAGCTCAAGTCATGATCTTGTGGTTCACGAGTCTGAGCAAGTCAGGCTCTGTGCTCATAGCTCAGAGCCTGAAGCGTGCTTTGGATTCTGTCTCCATCTCCCTCTGCCCCTTCCCCGCTCACACCCTGTCTCTCTTTCTCTTTCTTTCTCAAATATATATGAACATTAAAAAAATAAACTTTTTAAAAATGATGCAGGTCTGCTAATGTTAAATTTCCTTAGCATTTGTATATTTTGGAAGTAATTTTCATTTTTGAAAAGTATTTCTTCATGTTATAAAATTATGACTTGAGAGACTTCTTTCAATTCTTTGAAGATATTGCTCCAGTATCTTCTGTCTACCATTTTGTTTTCCTGACAAAACACTGCTGTCACCCTTATCTGTGTTCTCTAAATGTAATATATACTTTTTCTTCAATTTCTATTATGATATCTTCTTCTCTGATTTTAAACATGTTGCTTCTGATATATCACATGTAGTTTCCTTCATGTTTCTTGTACTTGGGGTTTGTTGAGCCTCTTCATCTTGGCTTTACAGATCTTGTCAAATTCAGGAAAAAACACCTGCCATGAATTCTTCACATATTTTTTTATCATCCCACATTTGTTTGTTTGTTTGCCATTCCCCCTTTTAAGGGAGTCCTATTACATATACACTAGACTGCTTGATATTGCCATAGACCTCACTGATGTTCTCTTCACTTCGTTTTCTTTTTTTTCCTCTTTGTTTTGTTTTGGAGAGTGTCTATTCATATGCATGCAGGTTTGCTAAACTTTGTATTTTTCTGCAACATCTTATCTGTTATCAGTATATCTAAAAATTTTTTTTCTCTCTCAGATATTGTAGTTTTCATCCCTGGAAATTGGATTTGGGTCCTTTTTAAAATATCTTCGTTTTGTTTCTTCAACTTAACTTCAATTTTTCCTGTAGCTTCTTAAACATGTAGTATGCATTTATAATAACCCTTTGCATATCTTTCTATACTAATCCCATCATTTGTGTCATATTTTAGTCTGTTCCAATCGATTGATTTTTCTCCATACTATGGTTTACATTTTCTTGCTTATTTGCATTCCAGATATTTTTTCTCTTTCTTTCTTTCTTTCTTTCTTTCTTTCTTTCTTTCTTTCTTTTTTTTTTTTTTTTTTTGCTTTTCTTGAAATATTTATTTAAATTCTAGTTAGTTAACAATACAGTGAATTGGTTTCACTGGAATAATTTCTGATTGGATGCTGGGCAATAGGAAACTTGATACTGGGTTATTTTTGCTCTAATAAATACTCCTTAACTTTATTCTAGCATGCAGTTAAGTTACATGGAAACAGTTTGATCATTTCAGGTCTTCTTTTTAAGCACTGTGAGGTGAAATAGGAGCAGCATGTGATTGAGGACTAGTGCATAGGGTTCGCTCTCTTTAATTCCCTAATGTGCATAGATTTCAAAACTATACTCTTCATATATGTAAATGTACACACAGAGAGATAGAGGAGAGAAAGAGAGAGAGAGAGAGTGTGTGTGTTACTTGTTTCAGGTAGGAAGGTAAAGTCAGTCCCTGCCACTCAAGGTTGACTGGGAGAAAAAAAATCAATGCTCGAGTTTTAATAAATAGTTTATTTAAATTGGGAAAGTTAGTATGATGTAAAAAACAGGTGGAAATAGAATAGAGAGGTCTCTGTTAGTATAGATTTCTCTAAACCTTAGCAGAACCTGACTTTAGGTAATCAAGGCTTTCTGTTCCTGATCCGTTGTAACTTTCTTATGGTTATTTTGAACCATCAGCATGTTTGAACATGAGACCAAAGACTGTATAGGCAGAAGGAACTGATGACTTGCTGACTCGTAGGACTACTGACAACACCGACTCTATCTTTGGCTCTTCATCTTGTTCATGCCCTGGTAATGAACTTCCTTGGGGATAACCTCACAGAGGTTAATATATACTCTGACCAAAATGCAGAAACGCTTATTCGGATTGCCCCTACGGAGGCCCACGGAAGATACCACTTTACATGACAAGTAGAGATCCTCTGATGCACAGGTGGCGCCACCTTGGAAAACTGCCCTTTGCGTCACCACACTGCCCCTCATTCTATAAAGCTGTGGATTAAGGTCTGAAGTCAGAACTCTGGGGTATATAGCTGTTGGCGCTTGAATTGTTGTCTGCTCAATCCCCACCCCCACCCGCATCAGTAAATTACCCTGAATAAAAGTCTGCATAGCTGGTATACAGTGCTTGCTTCTTTTTTTTTTTTTTTGGTCTCAAAGTGGCTTCTCAGTTGGGAAGATACTTTACTGTCCCCCCTTCAACTTCTAACATTCAATTTTTGTGGAAAACTCTTCTCTTCTGGTTTATCAAACAGTTATAATTTTGCAATACTGTTGGGTATTTATTTACACAATAAGGAAACTAAAACTGTGATGAGAATTTTCTTATATGATACTGTAAAGTCATATTTCTAATGAATGGAAGGGATGGCTTTAAACAGAAATATCATATTGCGAGGCGCCTGGGCGGCTTAGTCGGTCAAGCGACCGACTTTCCCTTAGGTCATAATCTCGCGGTTTGTGGGTTCGAGCCCCGCATCGGGCTCTGTGCTGACTGCCAGCTCAGAGCCTGGAGCCTGTTTCATAGTCTGTGACTCCCTCTCTCTCTGACCCTCCCCTGCTCAAGCTGTCTCTCTCTCTCTCTCCTAGAAATAAATTTAAAAAAATTTTAAAAAAAGAAATATCATATTGCTTATGTTGCTTCGTAATACATTAAAATATGTTTTAAATGTTTTCCCAACAATAATAAAGTACAACTTTATGCTTCTACCAGGCACTGCTTGAAATTATCCTTGCAGAAAAGAGCTGAATAATAAAAAATATACTGAAGTGATAGATTTTTCATTTTAGAAAAGAGAGTATAAATTAATTCATCTGAAGTTTTTAAAACAAAGTTTAAATAATTATTTAATTATATTTTCCTCATTGATCTAATAATAGGGCTCTATCTTCTCTCTTAATGTGTAATCAAATGCCACATATGAGATTAGTTTGCATGATAATATGATTTAAGGAAATGAGCGATTAACAAAATATGTTTAAAAAATACTTTTTAAGTATATGTCCTAAATGGAATCAGATAGAAATTGTTTGCCTTAAGGCACTTTCTTTAATAAATATATCAAAAAGCAGTCCTTTGTTAGCATACCCAATATTTATTTTGAACATCCCATGAATTAGGATAGTATATTACATAGTTTAACCATCTGGATGAAACTTTTATATTCAGAAAAAAAATAAACCTCAGGAAAACCCAAATTCTAAAATAGAAGAATCCATTTCATTTGAGGTTTAATCACAGACAATTGAGCCTTGGGCCATTTGAAATTTTATTATTTTAGGGGCGCCTGGGTGGCCTAGTCGGTTGAGTGTCCAACTTTCACTTGGGTCATGATCTCGCAGTTTGTGGGTTCGAGCCCAGCGTTGGGCTCTGTGCTGACTGCCAGCTTGGAGCCTGGAGCCTGTTTCAGAGTCTGTATCTCCCTCTCTCTGTGACCCTCCTCTGCTCACGCTGTCTCTCTCTCTCTCTCTCTCCTAGAAATAAATAAAAATATTTTTAAAAAATGAAATTTTATTATTTTAGAAAAATATTTATCCAGACTTCAGCAAATTAGTTATAAATATCTAGTACGAACAGTCCAACAGAACACTTATAAATTAATATGAAAAATATTCTAGCTATAAATAATTTTCCACATCATCTATTAATATGCCTATAAAAAGGAAGAATTAAATCTGAATATTGAAGAACACATTTCCTGAAAAAAGAAATCAAGAGAAAACCAAACTCACATAAGAATCATAACCCTAGGAATCATTGTACATCCCAGAGTCCAGTATTTCTTATCTCCAGGAACACAGGGCAATGAATTTGTTTTTCTCTGGAGGCAATATTATTTGATAAATGCCTTTATTAATTGATTCCACAAATTAACTACTAATCCAGAGCTTTTGATTATGAGTACTGCTAATCAATTTATTTGATAGCAAGCTTTCAGCAGTTTAAAATGCCTACATTTTACTGTGTTGGCTTAATTAACAGATTTATCCTAGTTGTGAGAAAGCAAGATCTTCACTTTAATTTCCTCTTGACCTGCTTTCTCTCTCCACAGGGCCTCCTTCAGAGGTTCTTCAAAAAGAGAAAATTAAAATGCTGTCAACAGATTAAAACACCATTTAGCCCAGAGGAATTTTTTTTCAGGGTCTACATATTATGTGGAGCCATTTTAAGATGGCTTTCAGGAGGAAAATCTCCTTCTAGATAACCAGGTTGTGTCAAGCTAATGCATGTGCATGAAAATTGTCTCCTGTGCCGGTCAAAATGCTGACGTCATTGTTGCTGACTGCATTATGTGTTAGAGAACCAGAGAGGCTCTGACAAATGTGCTGACTCTCTGGTTATTTATTTTCTTGATTACACACTTTTATCTGCATGGAGGGCACATGAAGAACAAAATGCTATCAGCCTAAATTTTTATTAAATTGTTCAGAATCGCTTGTCTTCAGGAGAAATGAGATGTGAGAGACCAATAATTGCGCATCTGTGTCTGTCATTTATATCCATCTCAGAGCTATTTTTGCCTGATTCTTCTGCCATTTAAATCAACACAACTTAAGTGTTTCTCATTTGTTGAGTGCAAATGACATTTAGAACTTCTAACTTGTCAGCATATAGTCATACTTTTACATGCAGTACAGTGAATGCATATTCACTTTTATCATAAATATCAAATTTTTACATAATTTAAGATGGATGATACTTGGGACCCTTGCACCAAATATAAAGAATCCTTGCTATAGGCTTCTCTATGAAATCTGAAACATAAATAGAAGAGTAACTACCATGAGAAGAACTAAGACATTTAAAAATTTTACCTTTCTAGACTTTTCAGGGTGTACACAGAATTCTAAAATGATCCCAAGATTTCTGTCTGCTGTACATCTACCTCCTCTCAGTTATTCAATAAAACACTAATTGATATGTTTCTAGGAAGGAATTTGAGACAAAAACAAGTTCCCAATTTAGGTGACTTTAAACTAGGGAGTTTTCTTCAGTGGGTCTAAACTAACTAGCTGAGACCTTAAAAGGTGCGAGAGCTCTTACTAGCAGAAGAGACTGAGAGTGAGAGAGACTTGGTGAAAAATAACTCCATTTCTGGGTTTGAAGATAGAGGCAGCCATATGGTAGGAAAGAATGGCTGAACTCTAGGAGCTCAGAGCAACACCTGACTGAACTCCTGCAAAAAGATAAGGACCTCCTCAGCCCTGCAGCTGCAAGGCCTGAACTCTGCTAACAATCTGAACAAGCTTGGAAGCAGACTCTTCTTTTATCAAGCCCCCAATTGTTAATGCTGCCCAGCCAACATCTTGACTTCAGGCCCAAAATTCCTGAGCAGGGAACCCAAACACATCTGTCTCACACTTCTGACCTACAGAATGTGACGTAATAAATGGATGGTGCTTTAAACCACTAAATGTGTAGTAACCTGTTAGGCATCAATTAAAATTCAACATATGATAATATCTATCATTCTGGAAAATGATGAAGGATCTTAATGGTGTGCTACTGAAATAGTCATAAAAATTTTGTACCAGCTTGTATTGGAATTATCTGATATTATTAGTTTAATAGTTTTTCTATGGCGACTGTAACATTTTACCACCATTTTTTTTTGCCTTAAATCAACAAATATGTATTTGCTCGCACTTCTGTATATCAGAAGTTTGATATGGGCCTTACCAGGTTAAAACCAAGGTGCTGTCAAGGGTCCATTTTTTTTTCAAGGGGCTCTAAGGGAGTCCCATTTCCTTGCTCATTCAGGTTGTTGGCAGAATTAAGTTTTTACAACTGTAGAACTAAAACCCATTTTCTTGCTGCCTATCATTTGAGGTTCAAATCCAGCTTCCAGAAGCCACCTGCAGTCCTTAATTATGGCCTCTTAACTTCAACTTTAAGTCAACAATAGCATGTTGAGTCCCTTTCACCCTTAGATTATCTCCTTCTTCTTTTGCCTTGTCTCTCTCACTCAGGAAAATGTCTCTATTTTTGAAGACTTGGGTTATTAGATTAGGCCCACTTGGATAATCTAGGATAATCACCACATCTCAAAGCTCATACCCTTAATCACATCTTCAACGTTCGTTTTTCCACATAAGGTAACATATTTATAGGTTCCACAAATTAAGGTGTGGACATCTTTGGGGGGCATTATTCTTCCTACAGAGCTCTCCCTTTGGTCCCTAAAGATGAGTGTCCCACCCGAAGGGAAAGTATATCCACCCTATTGCCAAGTCTCTAAAAATCTCAATCCATTAAAAGATCAACTCAAAGTCCAAAATCACATCTAAATATTTCTGACATAAAAGTACCAAGTCTCATTATCTAAATCATTTAGATCAGATATTGGTGAGCCCCTGGGTGTAATCTACATTGGTACACAAATCCTTTCCATTTGTGAGCACATGAAACTAGAAACTGAGTTCTATGTTCCCAATATACAGTGATGGAACAGGCATCATGTAATAGTTGCATATAGTCTGCTTCCAAAAGAGAAAACTTTAGAAGAAAAAAGTCCTAAGCAATTTTGAAATCCTGACAGGCAAACACCATTAGTTTTCAAGGCTTGAGAATCATACTGTTTGGTTCCTCATTCTGCCCTTTCAACTAATAGCTCTGCTCTACTTTCTAGACTTTGTCCTAAGAATTATTTTTCCTCTATCCTGAAGGGTAGCACATGTTTGCCTCTGAGTAATTTTATTAACCTCTTGGCTGCCTGTAAAATTTTCGCAGTCTCTGAAATTTATTTTGAAATTTATTCTTCCCTTTTGATCCAAGCTGGCAATGTCTCTGCTGGTATAAATCCTCAAGAGGCTTTTGGATCTTCTGTGTATGCTGGCTGGCAATGTCTCTGCTGGCATAAATTCTCAAGAGGCTTTTGGATCTCCTGTGTATGTCAAGTGTTTGCTAATTAGACAAGAAGCTCTTTCACAAAGCTTTCCCAGATAAGTTCATCAATAGGTTTGCCTTTTGCTGAGATAACTAAAGGACAATGATTTTAAGTTTCTGAGATGCCTTCTGGTTTAGTTGAGAAGAGTTGTGTGTCATATCTTTAACGTTTTCAAAGGACATTTTATGAGATTGGGTACTTTGACAACACAAATTTGTTATCTTGCAATTCTGTAGGTTAGGAATCTGACAGAGGTCTCATGGGGCAACATGCAAGGTGTTGGAAGGGCTGTGTTCCCTTTCTGGAGGTTCTAAGGGAAAATGGGTGTCCTTGTCACCTTCTAGAATCTGCCGTTTTCCTCAGCATGTAGCCCTCCCCTTTGTTCATTTTATAATCAGTATTGAATCTAGTTCAGGACATAGTAAATTCCACTGTGGTTGGATCAATAACACATCCAGAAAGAGATTTTTAGTTGACCGTACATATAAGTAGGGATAAGAAAATTGAGTCACAGAAAATCCCAGGAAGAGACAACTGTTATGATACTTTGGAGCAGGATTCTATAGTACTTAGTGACTGATTTAATATAGTGTGTGAAGAAGAATGAGTAAAACTGCAATTTAGAAAATTTATGTTGCCATTAACGATAAACAAGATCATAAAAGATAACAGATTTGGAATGAGATGTATGCATTTTTTCATTTTAAGGTGACAGCAAACCACCCAGCAGGCATTTGGATAAATAGTGCATTTTGACATTTGAAAGCAATACACCACAAAATGATAATCCCCACATTCATTAATACCATGGTGACACAAATATCATCTATTTGATGATATTAACCAACATTAGAATATTAGAATGTTTTTGAAATGTAAATTGCAAGGCTGCTATGAAGGAGCAAGTTAGACTTCTTCAGAATGAATCAGATTATACACATTAAATCTTGAATTGCCAAAGGATTACTGAAGTGAATGAAAGTACCAGTAAGTTCACAAACTTATATGCAAAACTGTTTGAAATTAAATATGATAAACACATAGCCAAAAAAATATTTTGATTTAGACCTCAACAAATCTATTCTTGATATAAGGGGCTAAAAATCCATTAACTTAGAACTATAAAAACCCTAACAGAATTTTCCCAAAATGTTTAATGTGAAAGTATACACATAAAAACAAGATAATTATATTACTTTGTCTGCCAAAATATTAATATTAAAATATTATTATGTGAATAAATGTGCATGTCCCCAAATCCAGCCATGTTGTATGACAGAAACAGATTTTTATTTTATAAAATAATGATGAAGCATATTGCTTTAAAAGAATAGAAGGTCTATTTGCCATTTCACTATATTAAATAGTATTTTCCCCATTAGCATAAAACTCAGAAAGTGGAGAAAATCTTTTGAATATTTTTATTTGTGTGCCAAATTATTACCTGAAGGGAATCCTCAGAAATACTACTAGTATAAAAATAAAAATTTATTTTTTAAGAGTCCTCAAAATATTCATGAAGAGCAGACCAATTGTTCAGTATCTTTTTTAAATTCCTTTTATCTGCCCTCATCAAATTTATAATAATTTTCCATTTGCCCAGAGATCATAATCTAGGAATATATGGTTTAGAAAAACATTTATATTCTAATTCTTTTATCTTGAGGATGCAGTGGGATGGAATGAGGGATGTGAAAGGAAAATATCGGTACAAGTGGAATAATTAGTACTACTTACAATTTAGTAGGCCACTTCATCTTGGGTTTTTTTCAAATCATACTTTATATATGACAGCATAATTGTATTTCCTACTTAAAACATTCCTTTCTGAAATTAATTACCACTAAAGGATTTGAATGTCAACTTGAAATTAGTATTGAATTATGTATTTTTAATTTAATAAAGGCATCTTTTAAAAAATGCTAATACCTGGTTTTGAGTTGAAAATAATTTTATGGAAGAAAGCCTTCATTTTTATCCTCTATTTTTATTAACTGGGGATAGAACTTACAAGAATTAATTGTAAGACTATTGACCAGCTTCTCTTAATTTTTGATTATAGAAAAATAAGCAATGATACGAATGAGGTAAGTAATTCTCAATATACTATTTATTTACTAACCAGTCAAAAATGTGAGGGATCAGTGTATTTATATTAGTCTTAAGGTATATAGCACCACAGAGGTTTGTAGTATATTCTCACTTGCATGTAGAATTAACAAAGCAATGAAAGCAATAAATAGATGCCCCTTGATAGAAATGGAATCTTTTATGGATACCATCAGCAATTTTTGATGGATATTAAGGGAAATCATATTGACTATATAAATGACAAATGGGTATCAAAAGTTAATGAGTGTTATTAAAAGTTTTGCCAGGTCTCTCAGGTGGCTCACTTGGTTGAGTGGCTGACTCCTGGGTTCAGCTTAGGTCATAATCTCACAGTTCATGAGCTGGAGCCCCATGTCAGGCTTTGCACTGATAGCGTGGAGCTTGCTTGGGATTCTCTCTCCCTTCTCTGCCCATCCCCTATTCATGGGAGTGTTCTCTCTCTCAAATAAATAAACTAAAAAAAAAAAAAAAACAATTAAAAAAAACAGTTTTCAGGGTGCCTGGGTGGCTCCGTTGTTTAAGCGTCTGACTTTGGCTCAGGTCATGATCTCGTGGTTCCTAAATTCCAGCCCCACATTGGGCTCTGTGCTGACAGCTCAGAGCCTGGAGCCTGCCTCAGATTCTGTGTCTCCCTCTCTTTCAGTCCCTCCACTGCTCACTCCCTCTCTCTCTCTCTCTCAAAAAATAAACATTTAAAAGAAAGTTTTCCCTGAGGAATGTAAATCTAGATTAGAAAATTAAAGACATATAAAAGTCAAGTTATGGAGGAAAATAGGATTTTGTAGTAAGAGAAATTTGCTTAAAATTGAGATTATGCAGTCAGTGGTATAATCAAGGGAGTGAGCAGATGAGAAACATTGTAAGTATAAAGTCATTGGAAGAGCTAGTTCCATCTTCTTCTGAACTTCCTCAATCCTTTCTCTTGTTGAATTTCTACTTATCCTTCAACAAATGTCTTATCAAGTCTTCCTCATTTCTCACCTAGACTAGAGCAAAAATATCCACATTTCTTGCTCCTGGTTTAGTTTCAAAACTCTTATCTATCATCCATACATCTTCCACAGAGATATCTCTTTAAAGGAATTGTTACATTTCATCTACGTTTTCAAATTTGCAGTGATAGAATGTTTTCCTAGTATTCCTTCAATATCCTTTTAGTGTTCACGGGGTCAGTAGTGATGACCACTCTTTCATTTTTGATGCTGATAATTTGTATTTTCTCTCTCTCTTTTCTTGTATTAGTCTGACTAAAGGTTGATCAATTTTACTGATTATTCAAAAAACCAGTTTGTAATTTCATTGATTTTCATCTTTGTTTCCTCTTTTTAATTCCATTGCTTTCTGCACATTGGACCAACTGTCCTGATGAAAATAAGTAAAACTGCTGGTTAAAGTATTTTTTTAAAAGATGTTAAAAATATTGAATAGCTGACAAGATGGTAAGGAAGTTCCAGGACAAAACTGAACGTGTGGAAGAAACCCAGAAAGTAGGAGAAACAAGAAAGGGCTTTTGCACTAAAATTTTTGCTAGAAAAGGTAGCTTAACTTTGGTTTTTATGGCCTTGCCAGGTAAGAGGGACGGGAATGAAAACTCAGGGCACAATCTGTGTGGGGACATGTAAGAGGAGACTTTCCCCACATTGAGCTGAGACTGAAAGGATCTGGGACTACATCTAGAGAACCAGTTTGGAGGTGTTTGGGTGGCTCAGTTGGTTAAGCATCAAACTTTGACTCAGGTCATGAGCTCACGGTTCTTTGGTTTGAGCCCCTCCCCCGTTTGCACTTTGTCTCTCTCTCTCAAAAATAAGTAAACATAAAACAATTTTAAAAACACAATATAAACCATAGGAAAATTGGCCCCAAGTGGATTTTCAGTCCCAATTCACATTATGTAAGCAATACAAAAACAAAAGAAAAAACTCAAGCTATGCATTTCATTCAAAATGGTCAGTGTTCCAAATGAGTGAGAAAAATGTGTATTCTGCCATCATTTGATGAAATATTCTGTCTGTGTCAATTAGATTGAGTTATGGTACTGCTTATGTCAATTATATCTTATTAATTTTCTGCCTGCTCGACCTATATCAGTTAGTGATGGATATTCAAGTTTCCAACTATAATTATAGATTTGGCTTTTTCTGGTTTCTTAGTTTTTTCCTTACATATTATGATACACTGTTTTAAGTGCATACAACTTAAAGATTGTTATATATCCTTGGAGAATTGACCCTGTTATCATGATATAATGCTCCTCTTTATTATTGATAAGTTTCCTTGTTCTGAAGCCTGTATAGTCTGAGATTAATACAGTTACTACTATTGTCTTTTGCAGTGTTAGAGTTGTGTTCTAATGGTACAACATTCTCTATCCTTTTACTTTGCTTGTTTAGTTTTCATTTTTTTAATTGTAGTTGACACACAATGTTACATTAATTCAGGCGTACACATAGTGATTCAACAAGACTATACATTATGCTATACTCACCACAAGTATATCTACCATCTGTCACCAAAAAATAGTATTTCAATACCATTAACTATATTCCCCATGCTGTACCTTTAACCTCATGACTTATTTATTCCATAACTGGAAGCCTATATGTCCCACTCCCCTTCACCTATATTGTCCATCCTCCCACCCTTCCCTCTGGCAACCATCAGTTTGTTTTCTGTATTTATTCCATCTCTTGACCTTTTTTTAAAAAAACTTTCATTTGTTATTGTTATTATTATTTTGAGAGAAAAAGAGAAAAAGAACACACAAGTGGGGAAAGGGGCAGAGAGAGAGGGAAAGAGAATCTTAACCAGGCTCCAGACTGTCAGCATGGAGCCTGATGTGGAGCTCGAACTCATGAACTGCATGATCACGACTTGAGCTAAAATCAAGAGTTGGATGCCTAACCAACTGAGCCACCCAGGTCCCCTCCATCGCTTACTTTTAACTTATTTGTGTCTTTATATTTAAAGAGTGTTTCTTGTTTATAAAATATAATTGTGTTTTACCTATCCTAACAATATATAACTTTTAATTGGTATACATAGATCACTAACACTTTAGATAATTTTTTATATACTTAGATTAATATCTACTTGTTCATAAAGCTTTTCTACTCTTTGTAATTACTGTTTCTTCTTTTTTTTATGATCTTTAGTTTTAATTGGACATTTTATATAGCTAAATTTTCTCTTTTCTTGGCATATCAATTAGGCTTTTTAAAATGTTTTTGGTAATTGCCTTGGATTTTGACATATCAATGATATGTTTATGCCTTTTGGTATATATTTTAATTTAGATTTTGTATGCGTGTAATATATATAATTAATCTAAATACATTTGCAGTTAACACTATACCACTCTAAATGTAAGTTTGATATCTTTTAACAGAAAATTAATTCTCCTTTTTGTCCCTTATGACATTGATGTCATTCATTAACATATCTTCAGTCTACAATTACCCAATATGTTATTACTATTGCTTTGAAATGTTATCAGTTAGATCAAGTAAGAATAAGAAAAATAAAGTATTTTATGCTAACTTTATTTATTCCTTCTCTGATGATCTTCCTTTCTTTTTGTAAATTCCAGTTTATGAACCATATTAGTTTCTATTGTCCTAAGTAAGTTTTGAATTTTTTATAGCATATTTGCTGGCAACAAATTCTCTCACTTTTTTTGAGAAAGTTTTTATTTATCTTTCTATTTTTAACAATAGTTCTATTTTCAACAATAGAATTCTAGTTTGACAGGAATTTATTTTGTTGTTCAACACTAAATATTTCATTGCTCTCTTGTTGCTTTTGTAGTTTTGACAAGAAGTTCACTGTAATTGTTAGTCTTTTTCTTCAATCGGTAAGATTTTTCTGATTTTTGCTTTGTTTTCTGATATCTCAAGACTTTCTTTTTGTGTTTTGCTTAGTGCAATTTCAATGTGATATGTCTAAGTGTGGATTTCTGAGTATTTATCCTCCTTGGTGTTCTCTAGGCTTATTGGAACTAGGGTCTGGTGTTTGCAATTAATTTTGAAATATTGTCACTATTATTATTTCAATTTTTTTTCCTGAGCCACTTGTTCTTTCTTCTCCTTCTGGAATTCCAATTATCCATATATTATACTCTTTGAAATTGCACAACAGTTCTTGGATATTTTCTTTCTTTCTTTTTTCCCCCTATTCCTTTCCCTCCTTACCCCCCCACCCCCATTTATACTTCAGCTTAGGAAGTTTCTGTTGATAAGTTTCTATTGACATGTCTTTATTCTTCCCTCCACGATGTCTAGTCTACTGATACACCCATTAAAGGATTCTTTTCTTTTATAGTGTTTTAAAAAATTATTTCTAGGGGCACCTGGGTGACTCAGTTGGTTAGGCAACTGACTTCGGCTCAGATCATGATCACATGGTTCCTAAGTTCGAGCCCCGCGTCGGGCTCTGTGCTGACAGCTCAGAGCCTGGATCCTCCTTCAAATTCTGTGTCTCCTTCTCTCGCTGACCCTCTCCTGTTTGTACTCTGTCTCTCTCTCTCAAAAGTAAATAAACATTTAAAAATGAAACATTTAAATAAACATTTAAAAAATAAAAATTATTTCTAGCATTTCCTTTTGATTATTTCTGTCACTCTTTTTTACATCACTTTTCTGTTTTTGAATGCTGTCTACTTTTCTATTAGAGCTTTTAGTGTATTAATCATAGTTATTTTCAATTCTTTGTCTGATCATTCTAAAACATCTGTCACCTAAATCTGATTCTGATCCTTGCTTTGTCTCCTCAGACTAGCTTTTATTTTTCTTTCTTTTTATACTAAAAAAGAAGGTTTGTACTTTTTTATTGGAACACACAAATAAGGTGCTGGCTAACAGAAACTGAAGTAAAAGGCTTTTAGCATAAGTTTTCTGTATTAAAACTTGGCCAAAAGGTAGGTGTGTTTAATATTTGCAGTAGCTGTAGGTATCAGAAATTTCAGTTTCCTCTAGTATTCTTCTCTTTGTCTCTCCTCTGGTCTTCTCTCTCCCGACCCCCAAAACTCTTTTTTTATGTGGAGTCTGACTGAGTCTTACAGCTTTCTCACTTATAATCCAAATACTATACTGGATTCCTGTTGATGTGGTGGTAATGTGTGGTGACTAAGGATGGAAGAGCATTCTAAAATCTTCTGATTAAATTATAGTTGTTAGTGGACATATGTCCCTGGGCTGTGACTTCTCAAGTATCTCAAGACTCACATCAACATCTTTGGTGAGACAGGAAGACCAGGCACAGCTGGGGTTGAGGAGTTTCCCTCCCACATGAGAGAAATACAGCTCTGGTAAAGCTCTTCTTTTGAAGAGTAGGGCTTTATCATTAAGAAATCTCTTGTCTATTTCAAAATTATTCTTTTTGCCCTCCTTTTTCCCAGAACCAAAGGAGAATTTCTCTTGTCTCATCTATGTGAAATCCTGGTGGAGTTTCAGAAGGTGAAATCCAAAGAAGTTTTGGGGTCTGCTAAGCCTGTGGCACTAAAGAGTATTTCACACTTGCATAGCACAAATTAAGCCTCCAGAAAATTCTCGAAAGTAGCATGTAAGTTTTGGGACAGTTAATGGTCTAATGTCTTTTGCCCCATTAAGCATATTTCAGTTGCATTTCTATATTCTCTCTCTCTAGTTTTTAAGGTTCCACTTTGTATTGCAATCTCAAATCTCTGACAAGGACAAGAAATTCATTGATTTATACTATGTCCACATTGTTTGTCAGAGTATTGCTGTATCAGAGTTGAAAACAGAACTGGTTGTGGTAAATATGCCTAAATAAAAATTCCATAACTTTAACTTATCCATTTAAAATTCTTCAAGGACTCCCCATTATACATAGTGTACACATATAAGTCCTTAGTATGGTATACGCCTATTTAAGATTTGGGGCTTGTTTACCTCTCCAACTAATGGTTTTCTTCCATTAGGGAGCATTTGCAATGTACAATTTATAATTCCATGAATGGTCCATACTATCTCATGCCTACATAATTGGGTTATATACTGTTATTTTATCTTCAAACACTTCCACAACCTTTTCACTTGTCTACTTTTTATGCATTTTTTAACTCCTCAAGAAAGGATCACATGCTACATAGATAGAACTAAACTAGATCTACCTGAAGAAAGTCTGAAAAATATGTCAGCACAGTTATGGAGGTAAGTTTCATTGCTTAGGAAGGATAGCATAGCATCTTACAGCAAAAGTCAGCATGCAATATGTAAAGAAAGTATTCATTAGAACACATGTAAATATTTGTTTAGATGAACAACCACAGAAATAAAGCAATTTACCTAAGTGTACATAATTAGCAATGCCTCTTTATTTATCTATCCATCTAATCTATCATCTATTTGTGTGAATATATGTTTATACATGCACACATAGACATATAAATGTATACAGAGAGAGAGAATTTTCCATCTACTTCATGTAATAGTCAATACCTGATCAGACAAAACTAATGATGGAAAGCTTGTTTACAAATTTAAGTTAAAATTCTTTTTTTTTTATAAATATATTTTATTTATTTTTGAGAGAGAGAGAGAGATAGAGACAGCATGGGGAGCTGTGGAGGGTCAGAGAGAGAGGGAGACACAGAATCTGAAACAGGCTCCAGGCTGTGAGCTAGTTGTCAGCACAGAGGCCGATGCGGGGCTCGAGCCCAAGAACCATGAGATCATGACCTGAGCTGACGCTGTATGGTCAACCGACTGAGCCACCCAGGCACCCCTAAATTAAAATTCTTATGTGTGATGAAAGACCTAAAATGAGATACATTTAGCCAAGAATGATTCTTAAAAAAATAAACTTATGGGACACCTGGGTGGCTCAGTCAGTTGAGCGTACAACTTTGGCTCAGGTCATGATCTCACGGTTCATGGGTTCGAGCCCCTCATTGGACTCTGTGCTAACAGCCCAGAGTCTGGAACCTGCTTCAGATTCCTTTCTGTGCCTGTCATGCTCTGTCTCTCAAAAAAAATAAATAAACATTAAATACCTTAAAAATAGAAAAAATAAGTTCATTTTACCAACAATAATTCCTTAAGAAGTAATTGAAAAAGATTAAGAAAGTATACTTAGTTGTCAAATCACACATTAAAAAGTGCCTCCATGTAGGTCCATTTTATATTTTAAGTTTATCAAAGATAAGAATGAAGAAAATAGCTACCATAGCAACAACCTACAATTTTTAAATCTATCTTGAATCACACCTAGTCATCAAAACTTCATGTTTTCAAATAAAGCCCCAAGAAACATATTATATATAATTAGGTAAAATATGATGCAACATACCTAACTTTCAAATTTTTACCAAACAAAAGCTTTTCAAGGAGTTTGTATGGAAATAATTATGAAATATGAAATGATTGCAATTATATCCCTATTGATATAAGAAATAGAAATATGCTAACATGATCTGCACTTAATTTTCAAAAGTTTAGACTCTGGCATCACTGCACTGATCTTATGGAATTTTGGAAATTGTTTACACATACACTGCTTAATATATGTATTTTGAATAGAAATCTACATTCCTATAGCAATGTGTACATTGGAAGGAGAAAAATAAGAGAAGGATGTAAACTATTTAAAATTAAATTAAGATTGAATGTGTTGTAAATCACACATTTGACATATATATGTTTTCATGTAGAAATCTCCCTGGCTACCATCTTTTCATAATATGGTTAGAGCCAAACTTATACTATCAACTTAGAAGTCTATATATATTTTTAAAAATGGGAGCACATAAAAATGATGTCTTTCTATTATTAATGCCACTCTCAGATTTTAAAATGATAATGTGGTTATAACTAATATCTTCCTTTATGACCTTTATTCATCATTTACTTTTAATAAAGTACCATAAGGTATCCCAGTGATTGAGCTTCAGCTTCCAGTAGTGATCCACTCCTTTCTGCAAATTTTTCAACTGTTATTCAGCAGACTGATACATGCTGGATCTATTTCCCATTTCTATGGCCTTGGTCTGGCCAGTAGTTATACCCCTATCTCTGGAATTACAAGTCTGTCTACACGTAGTCTTTTATTTCCTGCAAATGTGGATAAAAATCAAACTGCCTAACCTGAACATTAGACTCATATTTTACCATCACAAAATATTAATTAAACTGTATTCAATAATATATACTCCATAATCGATTGTGGATATAGAGGTAAATGAATAATGCCAAGATTCTTAAATTCTGCTGGGGAGGAACACAAGAAGGGAGGTAGGTAGCCCAACCCTACTGGAAAATAGAGACTGAGATGAGTAGAAAATGGAGTTAATCACTATTCTTATTTTCCTAAATGTACATTATCAAGGTAAATTTCTTTACACCCTATATAATAATAAGTGTGTCTCAAGGTGCCTGGGTGGCTCAGTTGGTTAAGCATCTGACGTCTGCTTAGGAAGTGACTAACTGTCATGATCTCACAGTTCATGAGTTGGAGACTTGCATTGGGCTCTTTGAATTCTGTGACTCCCTCTCTCTCTCTGTCCTTCCCCTGCTCATGCTGTCTCTCTCTCTCAAACATAAATAAACATTAAAATAATAATAATAAGCATGCTTTGATTTAAAACAAAACAAAACCCTGAGTTCTGGCTAGAGTTTTGTTGTGGTATATAGGTATTGTGTGAATTGTTAGATCTGTTACCATGGGTGGCTTCTCTGCCTCTCAAATTTGGGGTTTAAGTTTTATAATCTAAAAATGCTTAGCTTTTGAGAAATGTGGGCCTATTTTTCTGCTAAAATTTAAGACTTAGTATTTTTTAGATGACATTTTCCACAGTAGCCTGCCTCTTCTTCCTTTGTTTTCGCCTGTATCTTAGCATAGTTTACCTTAGCATAAGGTCCTAGTTATGAATCTTAACATAATTTTTAAGTTTCTAAATGTAACATTCACTGGCTAATTGACTTTGAGAAAATTATACAACTGTGGTGAGAATATGTCCTTGTCTGTCAAATAATGGGACTGGATAAGAAGATCTTCCAGTACTAGAGTCCAGAGATTGTTTTCTTCTCACATTTGGCCAGGCCATACTCTTAAAAAAGAAAAAGTCTTTCTACATGAGTACACATCTGCCTCTTTAATCATTTAAATTGCTCTTCACTGGATGGGCTCCAAAATCTCTGCATTATTTTGCCTGAGGTGTCTGAGGTTGGCTACAGAATTGTGCAGGCCTAAATATTTTACCATATTTATTTCTAGGAGAGTAGGCTCCTAAATCAAGTCAGAGGCAAAACAAAATAAATATTTTGATGGAAATTGTCACTATGAACTTGATACTGATGCTTTCTTATTACTAAAATTGTGATTTCATTAGCATTTTTTCTCTACCAGTTAGATTGAGGGTCTAGAAACCTAAATAAAGGTAAGATCTTCCTCCCACTTCTATCTCTAAACATGAACTTTACTTCCTCACCAGATGAGTCAATTTTAAAAATTCATCACAATTAGTGCAACTTTTGCCAAAAATTTCCTTCCAATACAAAGAGATTTGCCCTTTTATGATTTTTATTAGTCACAGTCTAATTATGTTTTTAATCCATGGAAATGGGTTATGTTCTGCTTATCTTAAAGTAATTTAAAATTAAACATGCAATTTATAGGCAATATAGAATTAACTTTATCAGGAAACATCTTAAGGTTTTATTTTCTCTTTTTAAGAATTAAACACAAAATAGGGGAGCCTGGGTGGCTCAGTCGGTTAAGCATCTGACTGTTGGTTTCAGCTCAGGTCATGATCTCTCAGTTTGTGAGTTAGGGCCCTACACTGGCCTCGGTGCTGACAGTGTGGAGCCTGCTTGAGATTCTCTCTCTCCCTCTTTTCCTTACCTTATCTTCCTTTCTCTCAAAAATGAATAAATAAACTTAAAAAAAGAATTGAAACCAAAATATGAGAGATAAATAAAGATTACTTAAAAATTCAACTACTTATTAAAAAGTTGAAATTGATATTAACATGATAAGATGTTAATATCAATTTCTTAAAGTAGGGCCCAAAGCAAGCCAGAAGGGAGTGGCATGATATGTTCAAAGTGCTAAATGGAAAAAATCTGTAGCCAATAGTACTGTATCCAGCAAGGATGTCATTCAGAACAGAAGGAGAGATAAAGAGTTTCCTAGACAAACAAAAACTAAAGGAGTTCATGACAATCAAACCTGCCCCACAAGAAACAATTTAGGGGACCCTTTGAGTGCAAAGGACAGACCAAAAGGGACAAAGACAAGAAAGAATCAGAGAAATCTCCAGAAACAATGACAAAACAAATGTGAAAATGGCACTAAATACATATATATCAATAATTACTTTGAATGTAAATGGACTAAATGTTACAGTCTAAAGACATAGGATGTCAGATGGATTAAAAAAAAAAGACCCATCTACATGTTGCCTACAAAGTATTCATTTTAGACCTAAAAATACCAAACTGAAAGTGAGGAGATGAAGAAGCATTCATCATGCAAATGGATGTCAAAAGAAACTGGAGTAACAATAGTTATATCAGACAAACTAGGCTTTAAAACAAAGTAGACACATTGTAGAACTTTGTAGAAACTTTGTAAATACTGTAGGCAAAAGCTCTTCTTAGGGTTCTAAGAAATTCTGCCTTAGGTAGGCTTTGTCCAAATCCTTTTTAGAAAGTGTAGAAGGAAATATGAACCAAAATCCAAGATTCAATATCTTGGTGTTCCTAAATTTTCCACTCAGAGATGTCAGTAATGTGTTATTTTTAAAATTTAGTTGTTCACCATTGAATTTATTATTATATAATATCCTGAAAGGTAGTTTATGAATTTGATCTTACTATCTGTTTTTTTCCTATAAGAATGAGTTATTACTCACAAAGACAAATGTAGGAAACAAGCCCCCTATTTATGTCACACTATATATATTCTGCAGTTAAAAGTGTGTAATCAAAGTACATTACCTGGAATGGAAAATGAAAATTCCAATTCTATCCTATCTCACTCATTTTAGGATCTTTGTAAAGCTTACTGTATTCAAATAATCAAAACCTTGACAAATGAGGCTTTAGGTACCTGAGAAATTAATAGATGTTAATGCAAAGTCATCAGTTAAAACTCTGGGGATTTATAAAATATGATTTAAGCACATGAAGTTTGAAAAATGGAAAATAGATGGGGCACCTGGGTGACTCAGTTGAGTGGCTGACTTGAGCTCAAGTCATGATCTCATGGTTCGTGGGTTCGAGCCCTCAGTTGGGCTCTTAGCTGACAGCTCAGAGCCTGCAACCTGCTTCAGATTCTGTGTGTGTGTGTCTCTCTCTCTGCCCCTCCCCTGCTCACTCTCTGCCTCTCAAGAAAATGAATAAACGTTTAAAAATTTTTAAAGAAAAAATGGAAAATAGAAATGAAGAAATTATATATTGGTTATATAATACATATGGGAGCAATTTGGTAAGAAACTGCAAATACATGAGATTAACAAAACATGTTTCATGAAGATTTGGTAGGACCATGTGATGTTCCCCACAATTATAAAACATCAAGATTATAATCAGAGAAAAGGCAAAAAAGTTAATGTTTCTAGACTTCTTTGAAATTCTGGAATTGATTCTGTACATCATTCTTAGAATATCTCTCTGAAGCTCATATGTAAACAATAAACCACAAAAAGTATGAATTTAACAATGCCATTCTTTAGGGTTTTCTTGAATATTTGTGGTCCTGAAGATGTTAGCATACTGCTAGTTTACTAGATTATTGTCCAAAATATATTTCAAACTTAACATGTTAACACATAACTCCTATTATTCGCCAGCACACCCCTATTCTCTCTTTTACCTAAGCTATCACAGTCTTCTTTACATCAGTAAATGATTATATACTCCAAATACTCATATCAAAACCTTAGTGTCATCTTTATCTTTTTCTCACATCCCCTCATCTAACCCCTCAGGAAGAAATCCTGTTGGCTCTACCTTCAAAGTCCATCCTGTGTTCACCTGCTTCTCACCTGCTTCTCACATCTACCATTAATTTTCACACGTACAATCAACACCTGTCTAGTTTGGATTATAGTAATCCACTTTAACTAGTCTCTGCATATAACCTCAACCTTCTCCCTCTCCAGTGGATGTGAATAAAAATTCATTCTAATATGTATAACAACCCTTTGTGACAGATGCTATTATTAGTGTTATGTCCAGTTTAACCGGTGATAAACTAAAATAGAGTTTAAGTCAGACTGAGAAAGACAAATGCTATATGATTTCACTCATATGTGGAATTTAAAAAACAAAACCAATGAACAAGTAAACAAACAAAAAACAGAATTAGGCTTATAAATACGGAGAACAAACTGATGGTTGCCAGAGGGAAAAGGAGGTTGAGGTTAGATGCAGAGACTAGTTAAAGTAGATTACTATAATCCAAACTAGATAGATGTTGATTGTACGTGTGAAAATTAATGGTAGATGTGAGAAGCAGGTTGGGAGGAGGGGCAAAATAGGTGAAGGGGAGTGAGAGATACAGTCTCTAGTTATGGACTGAACATCTCACAAGGATGAAGGTACAACATACAGAATATAGTGAATAATACTGTAAAAGTGTTGTATGGTGACATATGGTAGCCACACTTGTGGGGAACACAAAATAATCCATAGTGACATTGAATCACTATGTTGTATGTTATATACTCAAAACTAATGTTACACTGTGTGTCAACTATACTCAAATAAAAATAAAATAAATAAATTCAGTAGCTAGTAAGTAGTCAAACCACATAGTTTACATGCAAAACATGAACTCTGTCATTACTTGGTATAGTTCTACAAAAAGATAAATATATCAGTTCAGTCAACTCAATAAATCCTAACTGCTATATATATTTGGCAGAGTGTGATTGGTTACTGAAAGCTGTATGAAGCAGGTGGGATGAATCAGGGACCTAATTTTAGACCAGATTAATGATTTGGAAAATATAAAATATAAGAATGTTAAATGAAGCATTCGAGTTGCTGAACACCATATGATCTCTGATCTCACTTAATTTAAGTTGACAAGCTGGATCATGCAAAGCCATCACTATACCAGATCTTTTAAGAACAGACAAAGAGAAATGATTGGAAATTCTGTTCACAATTATGGAGAACATTAAATGAGCTGAGGCAATTTAATCAAAAGAAAAGTGGATTAATATCCCAGGTCATAACTTATTGCACATTTTGGAAACTGGTTGAAAAATCATGCTGCAAATTCTGGGCACAGCCAGAGATGATGACAGGTGTAGGAAGGAGATATTGTAAGGCATGGCATGTAAGTAGCTGGGAGTCTATCAAAGCCAGGCCAGATACAAGCCGTGTAGACAGCTGGTTTAGGTGTTAGTCAAGGTCAGGCTGAGTCTGAGAAGATGACTCCTGTCATGCCACAAAGACCAGAGTTCAAATTTCAAGGTAGCCACAGCAGTATTCAAGCCTGGCATGGAACTATAGAGCTAACTACCTGAGAGAAAGTGTACACCAAATTAATCAGAAAATTTCTTTTATGACAAGTAGGGTCATCATACCCACTCCCCACCACCGCCCAGAAAGATGTTTACTGAATAGCTACTCCTTTGCCAGATGATTTTCTACCATGAAGGAATTACGTGGAAAAAATAGAAATGTTGTGAGATACACTTTCAATTAAAAATTTCAGCATTAATTGACATACACAGAATCCAAAGTAATCAAAATGAAACTTGATAGAATGAAGCAATATTAGAATTAGAAACACAGCAAAATTTTTAAAAAAGCAATTAATTAGTGAACTTAGGATAAACCCAATCTTGAAGGATAAATGGGCATCTAATAATGGTTATTTTGGAAAAGGACTATCCAAAGAAAGGAATGAAAAAACACACCAGAGAAAATAGGGTAGGACATATTTGGCAAATTTGAGAAACTTTTCTCAGGTTTTAAGTATGTAGGACAATAATTTCTTTTCGAATTTCTCTATAGAGTCCTTTTGGAATTCAGTCTGTCTTCAGATTCTGTCTCAGAACTTGTATTGGACAGAGAGGAGGAGTATTTGTCACAACACCCTGACCATGCTAGGAAAGCCACACCACTGGCCAAGAAGGGTTAAGGGAAGCACCTCAGTGCAGACTCACAGGACTGTGTTCTGTGTAAATTCTATCAAGCAGCATAGATAGAGGAGACTTGAGGACTTGACAGTGAAAACATAAAGTAGATAACAAATCTTTTCCATTGCTGTATAATGAACTAATTAGATTCTAGAAGCGTCTGCATCTGACATACTCTCTTGATTTCTTGGATCCAGTAGAGGCTTTGAGATTCCACCCTATGTTTGAAGGCTGGCTGATCATTGCTGTCTTCAACTTCAGCATTTTCTGTCCTGCCATACTCCACTATATTCATTGTTTTGGAACCACCATTTTTTATGATACTGTGGTGATATCGTGGCCGTCTTACAAAGATGCCAGGATCTACAGAGTTTCTTCCTCAACTGTACTTGAAACCATACTGGTGCACAGTCAAAGACTGACACTTAGCATGGTTGATGGGGCAGTGTTTTGAAATAGTGAGATTATTACAGAGGTAGTGAAAACAAACTTTTGAACTGAAAACGCTGTGAAGAGTTACTTGCTCTTCCTTTTTCAGTGTTCTTTTTTATTATACCTGTGCATGACTCTAAAATATTTGGTAATTTAAGTAGTTGTAAAAAAAATAATACCACTCATTTAGTGTCTATATGATACTCTTGTGATAGGTAGTTTATCAACTAATTTACATATGCTTGCTGCTGTGATTTGAAATTTCTATACCAGCATTGTTATTATTTAGAGTAATTCTAGAAGATTCCACAAAATGAGTCTCAGTATTTGCAGAGAGGAAAATAAAAATGCAGTTCAGTTGTTATCTCCCCTATGGACATTATTTTTGAGCTTTTACAAATGAATAATGGTAACTCTCAGATATAAGAATAAATGTTTCTGTCCCTGCAGCAATCATTTTACTGCTAAAATGAATAAATGATTCTGCTCCAAAAGAAAATTAATAGGAATTAAGTAAATAATACATGAGTATTCATCTTCTAATTAAGAAGTCTTCCTCTTTTCAGTTGTGAGTTGTTTTTTTGTTTGCTTGTTTGTTAGTTTTGTTCTATTCTGGAGTGACTTAAAGATTGACTTATAAATAGGTTTTATTGTTTTATTAGTTGTGGGCATATGTACATTTCATTTGTAGGCAAACTGTAACATTCCTTGATATATCATGTTTTAAAAGTGCTTGATTTGTGTAATTTTAGAATTTCATCTTTCTTTTCATGGTTCTTGTTTGTTTTTAAAGGCCTTGCTCTATCTCCCATGCCAAATCACTCTGTAACGCAAATTTCTGGACTTTGACTCAGTCTTCATAATCAGTCCAATCAATATCTCACCCCATTCTTCCAACACTCTTACTTTCTCTACAATGAATGAATACAAGTTATATTTAATCCAAATCTTTCTACTTTACTTTTCATTGCTGGTGAATTTTTCTGAAAATGAAAGTTTCAAATGAATATTTCCTATAAAAGTGTATAATTTATAGTCAGTATGAAAATTACCTTTTATTTTCCATTTCACCCTTTAGTTTTTTCTTAAAATGCAAATTATTTCAGATTTTCATACTTTTGAATACCTTTTGCTAAACAATGGTAGTAGAGAATACATATTTCTTATTCTCTTTAGGTCTCAATCATAATTTTATAGACAGAATCAAATTACAATTAAAGAAGAAAATGCTACCCAAAGATTATAAGAAAATTATTCTGTCATTTTATTAAATATATGATGGTGTTCTGATCTTTGGAGATTGTAAAATATGTGCAATTTTACTGGAAAGTCTGGCTCTATTGCTGTATATTTAAATATAGAACAAGGTATACCTGATTTCTCAGAGAAATATGAACTTACACTCATGAATTCACTTTTATAGAAAGTGGCTTATTTACTTGATAGGAAGACCCACTGTTAAGATGTGTAATAGTGAATATCTCATGTGGAGAATTATATACATCCCTTAAAACACAGAGATAGGGAAAAGTTTCAGGTCAATAAAAAGAATATGATATAATGTTGGATAAATAAATACCCTATCTATATGTGCATAGTTGTATATAAATTATATTTGGAAAGATAAATTCTGAGTCATATTTTTGCTTTATTTATTTTAAAAAGTTTTTTAAATGTTTTTTTTTATTTTTGAGAGAGAGAGAGAGACAGAGGGTGAGCAGGGGAGGGACATAGAGAAGGAGACACAGGATTCAAAGCAGGTTCCAGGCTCTGAGTTGAGAGTACAGAGCCCAAGGCGGGGCTCAAATTCATGAACTGTGAGATCATGACCTGAGCCAAAGTCAGAAGCTTAACCTACTGAGCCACCCAGCTGCCCCATTATCTTTTGCTTTTGAGTAAACTTGAGATAAAGAAAATAAATAATCACATTTATCTTAGGGTAAAACATAGGCCTCTCTGTGTTGCTTTAATCTATTGCCATGAACATATTTCTTTTGACATTTAAAAAAAGATATAAAATATTATGAAGAACTCATAATGATTATCTCTGTATTTCCCATTAATCATATTTGTCCTGATGTTCCTGGTTATTCTGTAGTAGGAATTCTAAAATCTCAGTAATCTTCAAAACCAAACTATGTCCCTTTCCCATACTATGTGTCTACTCCACACTGTTCACAATGATCAAATAGTTTGGGGCCACAGAATATACAGCTTTCTAGGCAGAGGAAAAAAATAGCAAATTAGATTTTGGTTCTTAAAATTTCAACAGGAAATGGCAAACAGAAGTGTCTGCTCATATTTCATTAAAGCACATTATTTGTTCACACCTCAGTTAAAGACAGTAGGGATGAATAATCATCCTCTGGGATAGGCCTGCAGATATGGATGTTGAATAGGGTTCTTTTCTCTGTTGCTTCCTTACTGTCTCAAATAAAATGGCTATGCCTTGAAGGCAGCAAAGGTATAATAAATACCCTTTAGCCACCAACCCTGCCAATATACTTGGTTTCTGATAAGTAAAACACAAGACTCAGTGACTGATTTATTAAATGAGCTGACAGTTTGATTTAGACACATCATATGTTTATGTGCATAGTATATATTGTACATTATATGTTTACCATAAATACATATAAAACTTCCATTTACTTGTAATTTATTTAGCTAATTAAAAAAAGTTTCTGCTTTAACTTTATTGATATTTTGGTGTTGTTTAAAATATATTTATTTAGTCCTAAGTTATAACCATTGTAAGATAACAGAAGACATCAAAATATACTTTAGCTCAGCTAAAATCAGAATGCTGTGGGAACACATCTACCTCTCTTAATAGTGTCTTGTATATTGTGGAATGTGGACAAAATCAAGAGGTATATTTTACCCTAAGTAAAGCATATCCAAATTATGAATAATTTGTGATACTTTTCCCTAATTTAATGTTTCCCCTTCATGGACAATTTTATTCTTTTCAATGTATTATACAACATGGTGAGTTTTAAAATGTAATGCTTCAAAGTTTCACAGGGCCACTTTATAACCTATCCTAGTACTTACTGAGCACTGAGGCATGAAAAGGCATCTGAATTTTTTCTACAATACACTTGCCATAATATTGAGGAGCAGTGTAGGCACAGTAAAAGCAATCACTAAGAAACAGAAATCCAACTCTGTGACCTAGCAATCTTTTTATGCTATTAATAAATTGTTATTAATGTGCTGATAGAAATTTCTATTTATTAATGCCTTAATTGGTTTTTTTCTATACCGAGTACATAAAAACATTTTATTAAAGTTAAAATTAGAATGAATGCTTCCTTTTATTTTCTCCTGCAAAATAAAGTGACTGCTATAGCCAAGGAACTTTTTAAACACCTAGGGATACACAAACACGGAAGGGTATATTTAGAACTGACTGTAAATAAGTAACACATGACACAACAGCCCAGTAAAATAGGGGAAAATGTACTATTATATAAAAAAGCATGCATTCAAAAGCATATTATTTTAAGTAATAATAAAACACAGTTTACCACCACTTTTCTGGAAGATGATAATCAGAATGAACATTGATAGGGAAGAGGCAATCAGTACTGTTTTACATTTATTGTCACATGATGGTAAACTGTGAACACTGGTGGCCCATAGCTAAATTTGTCTCTCACTGTACAAAACTGTTCATTTAACTGAAAAATGCATAGGAAATGCACACTACAGGTAAACTCTCATACTGAGGTAATATATAGAGAGGAATAATATGCTTAAATAAAATAGTTTTACTCTTTATGTAAAGAGTATGGTCAATATGTTCAGTAACTATCTCTTGAGTGCCTCATATGCCAGGCTTTGGCCTGAGTGTACAGCAGTGATCAGACATATGACATGTCCTCATGGAATGCACGTTCTAGTGGGTTAACTCCAACATAAAACAAACAAACAAACAAATTATGGCCTCCTAAAGTTAGTGTTTGAAGTAAAAATTAAACCCTTGTGATTTCCAAATATAACAAGAGGTAATGGAATAATAATGTTATTGTTATTATTTTTTGTTACTGACAAGATTGAAGAGAGGGGAGAATTGACTGAATTAAAACAAAAATATCAGTCAGGCTCTTTCAATATTTATTACATTGATGATAGTAATGTAAAATGCCACAGCTATGTTAGAAAACCATCTGGCACTTTATTATTTAATTGATTATCAATTTAACATATGACTCAGTAATTCTACTTCCAGGTATGTACCCTAGAGAATGAAACTTATATCCCAGCAGAAACTTGTAAGTGAATGTTTGTTTTTGCATTATTGTAATACTGCCAACCTGGAAATAATCCAAATGCTCATAACCTGGAGAATTAAAAAATAAAGTATAAAATATTCACACGATGATAAACTATTCGACAGAAAGAAACTACTAATCGTTGCTATAACAAGGATGAACCTCAAAGAATTATGCTAAACGAAAGAATCCAGGCACAAAAGACTTTATATTATATGATTCCATTTATTGGAAATGTCCAAAAATGTAAATGTATAAGAAAATCTATAGAGAAAAGAAGATTAGTAGTTGCCATTACTGAGGATGTGAATGGGCATTGATTGCAAAAAGTCATGAGGGATATTTTGGATTGATAGAAAGATTTTTAAAACTCTATTGTAATGATGGTAGCATAAGTCTTAAAATTTACTAAAAAGTTATTGACTTTCACACTTAAAATGGGTGAATTTTATGATATGTAGGTTATACCTTATTCCTTAACAAAGCTATTTAAAAAGGGAAGCAAGAACAAAAGTCTACTTTTTAATTACCTAATGCAATCAGTATAATGTATTAAATATTCTCAAGTCTAAAGGTCCATAGAAAACAATTACTATTAAGTATATCATTGGTATAAAGTACAAATTATAATGTAAATAGCAAATGGAAAATTCTGATGGCCACAGTATTTGATGATAATTGCTTAAATATTTATCTTAACATCAAATGCTGTATATTGCATTTCATTTATAAGATTTAATACTGTTCTTTGAAAATTGGTGGACAAACAGATTTTTTTACAGTATTTAATGTTGTGTATCTCTTGGCTCTTATGTATGCTTCACTTGTAAGAAGGTAGGTCAATAATACTAAACAGGAAAGTATTTTTATTATATTAGTATATTATTATACTAAACTGTTATATGTCTTTCAAAGTCATTAAATTGAACTCACTCTTCTAGTTTGTGCTAGTACTATAAAGTCCCAATCTAGTGGTCATTCAAGGTAGTAATTACACTGCTTGCAATACTGATCATATAGAACGTTTATTTACATACTGAGTATCTACTATGTGCCAATCACAAAGCTCAGTATTTTATATAAAGTTATTCATTAACTTCACATTTCTGTGAGATAGATGAAGAAATCAGAAAAATGAGGACTGGGTATCTTAAGTAATTTGCACTGGTCTCACAGTTAGGAAATCTAAATTTAAATATTTGAGCCCAATGTATTTGATTCTAAAACCTGAATTTCTATACAACAGATTTAATGACATATCTACTTCTGGTTGAAATCAGTATTCCTCTGAACTAGTTAAGGTCTAAAATAACCAACATCCCCATTTTAGAAAAAGAGAACCTAAGGCAGATAAGCCCTGGAACATTTGCATCACATTTGTGTTATATCTGGTTTATACAAAAGATTAAATGTGATATCTGGGTATATTATGAAGCATAATAATAAAGTCAGTGGCAAAATAAACTCAAGAAGTAAAAAACTAACAACAACTGAAGCTACCCATGTACTTTCTCCCTCACCTCCACCTATGTATTATTCTCTTAACTTTTATTTATTTTTTTAAAATGTTTATTTTTTGAGAGACAGAGAGAGACAGAGAGTGAGTAGGGGAGGAGCAGAGAGAGAGGGACACACGCAGAATCCAAAGCAGGCTCCACCCACAAACCCTGAGATCATGACCTGAGCTGAAGTCGGATGCTAAACCAACTGAGCCACCCAGGCGCTCCTTCTCTTAACTTTTAAAATGTCACCACTTAGGGGCGCCTGGGTGGCTTAGTCGGTTAAGTGTCCGACCTTCGCTTGGGTCATGATCTCGCGGTTCGTGGGTTCGAGCCCCGCGTCGGGGGCTGACAGCCAGCTTGGAGCCTGGAGCCTGTTTCAGTCTGTGACTCCCTCTCTCTCTGACCCTCCCCTGCTCACGCTGTCTCTCTCTCCTAGAAATAAATAAAACATTAAAAAAAAATTTAAAAAAAGTCACCACTTATATATAAATACATCGCTTAGTTCTTTGATGGAACTTTATTAAAATATTACAAAACAGCAAGTATTCTATGGCAACTTCTTTTTTAAATCGAATTGTCCATTTCAGAGTTCATCAAAGCTCTGAGTTACATATAGCTCTGTTTATTATTTTTTACAATTTAAATATATTTTATTCTTAGAATAAACCACAGTTGGTGTGTCCATTTTCCCATCATTAAATATTTGAGATGATCCCAGTTTTTGCTACCCTAAAAATACTGCTTGAAATATATTTTCTGGTCCTATAATAGTGTCTTGAAATTCCTAGAAGTGAACTATAGGTTGAAGGAATGAGCACAGTTTTACAAGATGCTACCAAATTGTTTTCCATAGCGATTGCGTAAATTTACATTCTCACCAGCAGTGTCTAAGAATACCATTTATATATTCTCTTCACAAATGTTTGAAATCTTCAGATGCCTTCCTTCCTCCTACTAATTTAGTTCATATAGTGTTTTTCTTTATGATTTTAATCTGCATTATAAATGAAGTTGAACCTATTTTCATAGATTATCTATTTCTATTCTCTCTTTTAAATTATTGATTATATTTTATCTATTTTCCTTTTGGGGTATTTTCTTCAGACTGATATTTGATTTACTTATAAATTTTGAATATCTTTTACATTACTTAAAGTATTTTCTTTTTTGTGGCCTGAGGCTTTACTTTCTTTATCAATACTTTCTCAGTGAAGCATTTTTAAATTAAATTATATGTATTAATATTTTTCTTGTATTTTTTTCCTAAGAATTTAAAACTTAACTGTAGGTCTTATTTCATTATAAACATGGTAAGCATATGATTTATTGCTCAAATCAGGTTATACTTTTTGCTACATTTTATTATGAAAATTTATAACATTAAGAAAAGTTGAAAAAACCTTATTGGGTAACATCCATTGACAGCATATACTTACCACTTAAACCCATCATCATTATTGTTTTGTCTTTTCTTTATCACTTTTCTATGAGTTAATTATTCCTTTATTCATTCATCAAACCACCTTCTTTATTAGTACATTTGAAATGTGTCCAGTGTCCATACCCATTTTTCCAAATAGCTTCACCATGAATACTATTAACTAGTACTCAATATTTATTTACAACTTTTTTTCTTTTATGTTAAAATTGACTTCCAATGAAATTACTATATTAAAAATATATTAGTATATTAAATAATTTGGTAAGATTTGACAACTATATATATACTTGTGTAATAAAAAATACTTTAAAGATACACAATATTAACAAGACAATTCTTTCTTGCCTTTTTCCTGTTTAATCTCCACTCCCAACACCAAGAAACAACCAGCATTCTGATTTTTTCTACCATATATTAGTGTCATCTGCTCTGGAATCAAGCAGTATGGAGTCTTCTGCGTCTACTACTCATCATAGTACTTGTGAAATTTATCCCATAGTGCATAAATCAATAATATTCCATTTTTATTGCTAAATAAAATTCCACTGTATGAATATATCATAATATGTGTATCCATTCACCTATTTATTTATTTTAATGTTTATTTATTTTTGAGAGACAGAGAAAGTGTGGGTGAGGGAGGGGCAGAGAGAAGGAGACACAGAATCTGAAGCAGGCTCCAGGCTCTGAGCTGTCCGCATAGAGCTCAATGTGGGGCTTAAACTCACAAACCACCAGATCATGATCTGAGCTGAAGAAAGACGCTTAACTGACTGAGCCACCAAAGCACCCCTCCATTCACCTATTTATGTCCATATGGGTAATTCCAGTTTTTCAATATTATTGCTTTGCTCCTAAAAACATTTTTATGTAAGTCTTTACTAGATGAGTTTTTATTTAGTTTGAGTAAACATCCCGATGCAGAATTTCTGTGCTTGAAAGTAGCTGGATAATTTTAAATAACATTAAGGAAAAATGTTCTACAGTGGTTGTACCATTTTATACATCCCACCATCAATCACTAAAAAGTTCTGGTTATTCCATGTGATTATATGAGGTCTTGAAGTTAGGTAAGAGAAGTCCTCTACTTTTCAGGATAATTTTGGATATTCTAAGTCCTTTTAATTCCATATAAATTTTAGATTCGGTTTGACAATTTCTTCAAATATACTGGCTGACCACTGGGATTGCTATTGCACTAAATACAGATCAGTTTAAGGTGAATTGAAATAACAGTAATATTGAATTTTCTAGTTGATAAAATTGTATGTCTCACAATTTCTTTGAGTCTAAACTTTATCAGTAATATTTTGTTGTTTTAGTGTACATAATTTTTTATTTTTTCTAAATGTTTTGGATTTTAACACATATAATTTTTTAAATGCTTACTTGTGGTTGAGAGAGACAGAGACAGAACATGATTGGGGGAGGGGCAGAGAGAGAAGTAGACACAGAATCTGAAGCAGGCTTCAGGCTCTGAGCTGTCAGTACAGAGCCCATTGTGGACTCGAACTCACTAACTGTGAGATCATGACTTCAGCAGAAGTCAGACGCTTAACCCACTGAGCCACCTAGATTCCCCACGTAATGCAACTGCTTTAACTTTCATTTTCCAACTTTTATTACTAGTATATAAAAGTACAGTTAATTTTTGCATCCATCAATCTTTCAAAAATACTATTAGTACAGATGGTTGTTTTATAGATTCCGTAGGATTTTCTATGTAAACAATCATATCAATTCAAAAAGAAAAAGCAATCTTGGTGCTTATTTTTTCTTTTATCTGACTTATTGTAAGGTCAAATATAAGTGACATAAGTGAGTGTGGGCATCTTTCCTTTTTCTTAAACAGCTTATTGAATTATAATTTGTATATAAAGAACTGCATATATACTATATACCATGTGATGGGTTTAGACATATGTGAAAACTATGACACTATCACTACAATCAAGGGAACTGACATATCCAATACCTCCCAAACTTTCACGTGTCATCCCACCACCACCTTTTCGTGGTAAATATTTAATGTGGGACTTAACGTCGTAACAAATTTTGTGGTGCACAATACTATATTATTAATTATAGGCACTCTGTTATACAGCAGATTTCTAGAACTTATTTATTATGCAAAACTTTATACCACTGAATTTAAATCTCTCTACTTTGCCTACCTCCCAATGCTGGCAAACATTATTATATTTTCTGCTTCCATGAGTTTGACTATTTTATGTACTTCATATAAATAGTCATACAGTGTTTGTCCTTCTTTGATTGGCTCATTTCCCTAGCTTAATGTCTTCCAGGTTCATCCCTATTGTCATAAATAGCAGAATTTCCTTCCTTTTTTATGGCCATATAATATTCATTAAAGGTATATACCACATTTTCTTTGTCAGTTCATCTGTTTATGGTAACGTACATTATTTCCACATCGTGGCTACTATGAAAAATGCTGCAATGAACGTGGGAGTGCAGATAGGTCTTTGAGATTTGGTTTCAGTTCTTTTGTATCTATGTCCTAAAGTGGAATTAATAGATCATGGGGTAGTTTTATTTTAATTTTTTGAGGGCATTCCATACTGTTTTTCATAATTATTTCACTACTTTGCATTCCTATCAAGAATATAAAGAAGTTCCAATTCCCCACATCCTTGCCCAAACTAGTAATATTAGGGGTTTTTTTCTTGATAGTCATCCTAACAGGTATGTAATGACATCTTATTATGGTTTTGATTTGTATCTCCCTGATAATTAGTGATATTGAGCATCTTTTCATATACTTGTTGGTCATCTGTATATCTTCTTTGGAGAAATGTCTATTCAGTTTCTTTATCCATTTTTAAATTAGGTTATTCAATTAATTAAAAATTTTGCTATTGAGTAATAGCAGTTCCTTATATTTTGGATATTAACCCCTTATCAGATATATGGTTTACAAGTATTTTCACTAAGGAGATGAAAAACTTGTAAACTAAAAACTACAAAACACTGAAGAAAGAAATTATAAAAGACACAAACAAATGGAAAGACATGCCATTTCACAGATTAGAAGAGTTAATACTGTTAAAACGTGCATACTACCTAATCCTACAGATTCAATGTCATTATTATCAAAATCCCACTGGCATTTTGCAAAGAAGTAGGAAAAACAGCCCTAAAAGTTAAATAGAACCACAGAAAACTTCAAATAGCCAGGACATCTTGAGAAGTAAGAACAAAGCTGGAGGTATCACACTTCCTGATTTCAAAATATGTTATAAAACTATAATGTATAAACCAGTATGGTACTGGAATAAATATAAACATGTAGATCAACAAACAGAACTGAGAGCCCAGAAATCTATGCACATTTAGATGGTCAACTGATTTTCAACAATGGTGCTAAGAATAAAAAATGAGGAAAATATAGTCTCTGCAACAAATAGTCTTGGGAAAACTAGATATCCACATTCAAGAGAATGAAATTGGACCTATAACTTACACATACATAAAAATCAACTCAAAATGGATTAAAAATTTAAACTTAAGATCTAAATCAGTAACACTCGTAGAATAAAACATTGGGTAGAAGCTTAATGACATTGGTCTCCACAGTAATTTCAGGGATGTGACTCCAAAAGTATAGTCAATAAAAACATAAATAAAAAGTAGATCTACATCAAACTTAGCTTCTGTGCAGTAAAAGAAACAACAGAGCGAAAAAGCAATCAATAGAAGGCTAGTGTACAACATTTTTTTATAAATACAAAATAAAAATGAAAGAAGATAAAGAGACACATATGAAGAAAAGGGCCAGGTTCTCTGCTCCTCCTCATTTGACAAACAGCCATGTCTAATGCCATGCCAGCCACATTCCTGAGATATGACGGTGATGGTCAGAGTAAACAGATTTGACCACGTTGGGTGGCAAGGCTGTTTTTAACTCTGGAAAAGTAAATATTGTTGCTATCAGTGATGCTTCATTGACCTCAACTACATGGTCTACATGTTCCAGTATGGTTCCACCCACAGCAAATTCCACAGCACAATCAACGCTGAGAATGGGAAACTTGTCATCAATGGAAGGCCCATCTCCATCTTCCAGGAATGAGATCTGCCAACATCAAATGGGGTGATGATGGTGCTGAGTACACTGTCGAATCCACAAGGGGCTTTACCATCAGGGAGATGCTGGGGCTCACTTGAAGGGTGGGTCATCATCTCTGCATCTTCTGTTGATGCCCTGATGTTTATGATTGGCATTAATCACAAGTATGACAACTCACTTAAGATTGTCAGCAATGCCTCCTCTGCCACCAACTGGTTGGCCTCTCTGGCCACGGTCATCATGACAACTTCAGTACCTTGGATGGAACCATGACCACAGTCCATGCCATCACTGATACCCAGTAGATTGTGATGGCCTCTCTGGGAAACTGTAGCATGGTGGCTGGGCTGCCCAGAACATCATCCCTGCTTCTACTGATGTTGCCAAGGCTGTAGGCAAGGTTATCCCTGAGCTGAATGAGAAGCTCGTTGGCATGGCCTTCTGTCTCCCTACCCCCAGTATGTCAGTCATGGATCTGAAATGCTGCCTAGAGGAAGCTGCCAAATATGATGACTTCAAGAAGGTAGTGAAGCAGACATTGGAAGGCTCCCTCAAGGGCATCACGGGCAACACTGATGACAGGTTATCTCCTGTGACTTTAACAGTGACACCCACTCTTTCACCTTCAATGCTAGGCTTTGCATTGTTCTCAAAGACCACTTTCTCAAGTGGTATGAAAATTTCCTGGTATGAAAATGAATTTGGCTAGAGCAACTAGGTGGTGAACCTTGTGGTCCACATGACTTCCAAGGAGTAAGAGCCCCCTGGACTACCTGCTGCAGTAAGAGCAAGAGGCAGAGAGAAGCTCTCAGCTGCTGATGAGTCTTTGCCCCAGCTCATCCACCAACACACTGAGAATCACCTGACCACCATAGTTTCCATCCCAGACCCCCTGAAGAGGGAGAGGGTCTTGGAGGACAAAGTATATTGTATATTGTAAAGAAGAAGAAGGAGGAGGAGGAAGAAGAGAAAGGGGTGGAGGAGGAGAAGAAAAGGACTAGTACAATCACTGCCATAAGCAAACTCTAATAGAAACAAAATTGAATAACTAAGTGACTGAATCACATCTGACCTTTAAAGAGGCAGATGCTTCTGAGGTCAGAACATACTGGTCAGCCATATCACCATAATAAAAGAATAGCCTTTTGAAAGATTTTCTAAAGGACAAAATTAAAAAAAAAATTTTTTTAATGTATTATAGGGTGCCTCTTCAGAATACTTCTGATATTCCAGCATTGAATATTAAAATTCATCTTTGCTAACTTTTCTTCACCTTCTTTACTACCATCTAAACATTTCGACCCCCAGTCTTATACGGAAACCTTAATGGCAGTGTTGATGCAACATAAATCTCATTATACGTGAACAGAAGTGACCCAGGGATGAATACAAGTTTGTATTTCTATGGTGCTCCGTAAGTGGAACTTGCCACTCAGATTCCAGAGAAGCAGAAATTTAGAAAGAAAAGACATAGCAGGGATTTAGGAAGTCAAAGGGAGCAGAAAAGACCTGGGGAACAAGTGAATAAGTCCTGGTAAGCAGACACTAGCCGCTTTTGGAATTGGATATTCATCAGAGAATAGCGTAGGTAGGCCTCTGAAAGGGGAGAAATTAATGGATTAAGAGAAAACAAAACTGGCTCTGAAAGGAAAGCAGCTCTTGAGAGAGAAAGCCACACTCTGAGAAAAGACACAACTGAAGAAGTGGTAGGAGTTTGGAGTTGGTCCCAGACTTGCTGCTTTTCATCAGCTTCCAGTCTCCATTGTCTGTTAGAGAATTATGAGAAATAGAGAAGCAGGGAGCTCACTGAGGCATTTCATTGAATTCATGGATAGATACTAACATTTCTCAGGTTAAAAATATGAAGAGATGATCATTTTAATCTGTCTAACTTGCTTCAAGAGTACCACACAAGGCTACACAGAAAATAACCCATTATTTTTAAATTGACGAAAATCTGTAGATACAGACTAGTTTATCATTTACCTAACTGCTATTGATCAAATACTGTGTTCAGATATTTCTAGGTTTCATAATTAACATAACATTGTCACTTATTTTTTCTGTAAATAATTTTATTTACCTATATACCTAAATAAGATTATTTACAAAAAAACTGGAGGTAAGCCAATATACTACTATGTGCCTCATCCAAATACAATTATTTATATAATATATCTACACCTGGCTAGAGAACAATGAAATAATACATTAAAAATTGTTAAACACAAGGACACCTGGATGGCTGATTTGGTCGAGCATCCGACTTTTGATTTTGGCTAACGTCATGATCCCAGGGACATGGGATTAAGTCCTATGTTCAGCTCCACACTAAGCATGGAGCCTGCTTAATTAAGTTTCTCTCTCTCTGCCCTTCTCCCCTGCTTTCACTCTCTCTCTCCCTCCCTCATTCTCCAAAAAAAATAGATAGATAGATAGATAATAGATAATAATTTGCTAAACACAAAAATTGAAAACAACTATACCTTATTCAATAGAATTACAAAAATTATAGGTACTTTTAATAAATTTTTAACAAAAAGGTGTTTTATAAAATAGTAATGCATGAGAAGAAATAATATCAAGATTTAAGAATTATAGAAACAGGAAAAATAAATTTGATAGGTAAGAAAATAGAAGCTTTTCTTAAACAAAACAGATGAACATATGGGAGGAGGGAGAAAGAGAGAGGGAAACAAACCATGAGAGACTCTTAAAGACAGAGAACAAACTGAGGGTTGATGGAGGGATGGGTGAAATGGGTGATGGGTATTAAGGAGGGCACTTGTAGGAATGAGCACTGGGTGTTGAATGTAAATGATGAATCATGGAATTCTATTCCTGCAACCAATATTTCACTGAATATCGACTTACTAAAATTTAAATAAAATTTTGAAAAAAAATGTTAACTACATTCGAATTAAAAAAAAAAAAAAAGATACCAGCAAAACACCACAAAACCAACCAAAGATTTATTCTTAAAAGCCACAGACTCTGTGGAATATGGATAATAAAAAGCGGTAGAGCTGGGTTTTGTAATCTTGTTTTTTGAAGTCAAAAAAGACTTTGGTGAGTGCCTGGGTCACTCAGCCTGTTAAGTGTCCGACTCTTGATTTCAGCTCGAGTCATGGTCTCACAGTTCATGGGATCAAGAGCCACATGAGCCTCTGTGCTAGGTGTGAGCCTGCTTGGGATTCCCTCTCTCCCTCTCTCTCTCTCTCTCTCTCTGTCTCTGCCCTTCCTCTCCTCAAAATAAACAAATAAACTTTAAAGAAAAAGGATTTTGGAAAGTCGAAAAGATTTCCATGATCACATGAGCTTAGTAACTGTTGAGGTAAGCAAAATTAATCTTCTTGAGGGTTTTTCAGAGTCTTTAACAAAGAAATTAGCAGTGTTTATGATAAAAATAGATAGTAAAGCATGAGAATTCTTTCTCCTTATTTAGCTACATAATATTAACCATTAATTCATTCATTAAATAGAATGCTAATTAATATCTTTATTATTAATTAACAATTTTTGCTGGAATCACAATTTGAAAAAGACTTCTGTGAAAAGTAAGAATCACCACAGATAACAAACATTAATTAATCTTTGCAATCAAACCACGTAGCCACGTACAATGCCCATTTCTTTCTTGAACAAAAATGAGAACTCAAATACAGCAATAAATTTTATTTAACATAACCAGCTTGTGATTTCCCTCCTTAAGTGATGTTTAAATATTCTTTTTTAAGACTCAATCCTTTATTTAAAGAAATAGCTTAAATTATCATTCCTTATATTCAACGTGTTTGGGCAACACATAGTTTAAAATGTGATTCTGAAACTGAACTCAAGAGAAAAAAAATAAATAATCCCAACAAAACAACATCAGGAAACCTGACAGATCTGTGCCAGAAGTACAGCTGTTTGAGAGGCACACTATGGCCATGCTGTCCTTCACTGACACTAACATGGGTCTCATCTTACCCCCGCTGTCCTGCTGGGATTCACTGAGCTACTTTGGAAGCCCAGACTGGGCCTAGCTGATGAGTGGCTGTACCACAGGGGACAGTGATGCTTTGTGAGCATCCCCTACCTCATGGTGAGAGGCAAGGCTGATGCTACCTCTGGCCCCTGATTCAAAGGATTAAAGTTCTAGGTGAATCTAGGCTTTCTGAGACCAATTTCTCGGAAATGACAGAGACCACTGACTACCTCTACAAGGATTCAGAGCAGTGGAAGATCTATGATCTATTCCAGAAGTCCTCTGAAGAAGACAGAACACTTGGAGTTTCTGGAGGCAGGGAATCCTTTGACCCAAGAAGTGCTTCAAGGTCTGGAAGTGGTTCCCAGGACATGGGAGACATACTATAGAAGAGTGCATTGATGGTGCTCCACCCAAGAAGTGGAATTTGAATTTTTTTTTTTTTATAAGTGGACAGTTTTACCTCTCCCTTACAAAAGGGGAAAAATAAATCACATAATTAAAATAAAATAGAGCAGTTTTTTTCCTCTAAAAAGAAAGTCCCAGTACTTATTAAACAGAGAGTGGAAGAAGCAAAAATAAAGTAGTAAAGTACAAATGAACCTGGATGAAGTGAGGGTATACAGGAAAACGTATGCAGTGTCTGCAGGAATGTGGGAGGTGAGGTGAAGCATACAGCTGGCCAAACCTTAGGATGTTCACACACGCTGTTGCTGATGCTTCATGCCATGCCTTCACTACCTCATCTTCTCTATCCAGCAGGTAAAACCCTACCCATCACATACCAATTTCTCCACAGTGCTTCAACTTTCCTTCTCAGGAAATGTCAGTTCCTTCAGTCTCTGTGCCTTTGGGGAACCTTGTACACCAGTAAAGTCTCCTAACGCTATCACTCAAATACGAAGAAAATGAAGAAATGTGGCGAATTAATTATTCCTGCCCTATTATAGAGCTAGGCACAGAATAATATGGTGTCAGACTTAAGTTTCTTCAGGAACTCAGTAAGAATATCATTGATGAAGATAAATTGTGTAGAGAGAAAAAAACATTATATCTAACCCAAAAGAAACTTTCCTGCATCTCTATTTGGTCAATATGATCATGGCATTTATTGTATAGAACAGTACAAGGGTTGACAAACTTTTCCTGTAAAAGGTCCATAGTAGATATTTTAGGGTTTGTAAGGTCCTTATCTCAGCTACTCAACCTCTTGGTGCTGCTGTAATGCAAAAGCAACCATGGAAATACGTGAGCAAAATGGACATTGCCCTGTTTCAATGAAAGTTTATTTAAAAAATAGAGGGCAAACCATATTTGGCCCTCAGGCTATAGTTCGCTGACATCTGTTATAGAAGACAGAATTTCAATTAAAATTTTGCAATATCTGCTTTAGTAAGTCTTTAATTTTTGCATGGGTTGTGATTATCTAATTAAAATGTCACCGGTTATAGGAAAATTTTATAAAAGTGTTATTTGACACAAGGGAGATTTAAAAAACTGGTTGTATAACAGCAGCTGTAGAGAAAACTAACAAAGTTGAAAGTTATTATTTGAAAAAATAGTAGGATTGAGAAGCCCCATAGAAAAGTGAAGGAGAAAAAAGATAGAAAATAAATGACAATATCAGGAATTGAATTGGACATATTACCATATGTGAAAGGATATTAAGAAAATACCAAGTACTTTGCAGGAATAATTAAATGAAATAGAAAAATATCTTAGAAAAACACAGATTAACAAAACTACAAAAATAAATGGAAAAGTTGAATAAGACTAATAGCTTAATATCTAACAAAAGATTGAAACAGTAGATAAAAAATTCTTACGCGATTTCCAGATACAGATGCTTTTCCTGTGAAGCATTTATAGAACACATGATTGATGCCAGGTTTCAATAAACATTCTCAGAAAAGAAGGACAAACCCCTTTTCACTGATTTTTTAAAAATCAGTATGAAAATTGTTTTGTAACAACTGTCCCTCAATAATGTCTCTGTTGAACTTCTATAGTCTGGGAGCCTTCATCACATCATTTTTGACAAGTTGCTTGAGTTCAGTTACTTGGTTGCAACAGTGGTATAGTTTTGGTATTTAGAAATACCACATAATAGTCTTTTCTACTAAAAATTTCCAATCTTGAGCTTTATTCAGATATTTCTTATTCTCTCCTAAAACACAGGTCATCTCTGCTTGTAGGAAGTTGTAAATAGGTGGTGTGACTTGGCTGAGAGATGCCCATCACCCCCGACTAACACCGGGATCTCCTTTCTTGGGGCTCTGAAGAGGGATACAAGAAGCAGAAGTTGCTCTTAATAATTGGTCAGTCAGTGGTGGGAAAGTAGTCCAGGACTCACATGGTTCTGTCTGCTTGGCTGGTAGCCTCTGCTGATGTAATTGTTTCTACAGAGATGGTGGGTGGGCCTTTCTCAGAGCGGTGTTCAGTTTCAGCTCCATCACTTACTACAGTTGGGGCTCTGCCTCAGTCTCTTTCCTGGGTTGGTTATGCCACTGATTTAGAAGTGTCTCTAACTCTTGTTCTTTCAATAACCTTTGTGTTCCTTCACATTAACAATGGAAATCACTAGCCTACCCTTCTCTTTCACAATCTCTAAGATACAGGAAGAAACTTAGGCTCATTTGCTACCACAGATTACATTCTCCATAAGGCAGATGCTGAAGAGGGTACTTGCACGCAGGAAATCTACCAGAGAATGTTTCAGGATCATCAACCAAGATGAGAGAGCTAGTGGGTGCTAGAACCATGATTTTTAGAATAATCTGACGATAATATCTGTGCTTGTTCCTTCTACCATGTCCTATAGTTTCTTCACGCCTCACTCATTTTTGCATCATGCTGAGCATTTCCATGCTATTGTTGAAATCTGCAACATGTGGCCTAAAAGGTCTGCTTTGCAGGGGAAGAGGCACTTCTCAGTTATATTTGCAAATAAAATATATTTGTTATTAAAGCCTGACTAAGACAAGACAAGAAACTTATACACCAATCTTCCTTAGGAATATAGTCTCAAAAAATCCCTGCAAAATATTCTAGCAAAATATGGAATGAAAGATACATGATGACCATTGGAATTTAACCCAAGAAATCAAGATGGCTTTAACATCAAAAAGCCAGTCAGTGTAATTTTTCACATTAATAAAAAGAAAAAATGAATGCTCATCACAAAGATTGGAAAAAATCATCTGGTAAAATTCAAACTTTATTTATAATAAAAATATTTAGCAAAGTTGGAGTTAAAAAAATCCACAATCTAAAATAGACCATCTTAAAAATAAACAAAAAATAGCTAAGATTGTATGTAATGGTGAAATACTAAATGTTTCCCCTTTGAAATTGAGAAGAAGGTCCAGGCACCTAATGTGACTTCTACTAAGTATTGTTTTGAGAGGAATTAGCTAGTGCTGTAAGGTGAGGATAGAAACATAGTGATTAGAATGGAAGAATTAAAGCTGTGTTTGTCACAGAAGACATTATTTTTTGCATTGAAAATCTTGAAGAAATGCAAGAAAGCAAGAAAGGAAGAAAGAAAGAAACAACCAAAAGAAACAAAAGAAAAGAAAATCTTTACAAAACTTACAAAACCACTGCTAGAAATGGAGTAAAGGGCATTTGTAAGAATGTAGGATAAAATCCACTAGATTCACCTAGTAAAAGAGAAATGTATTTTACAGAGAGGCAACCACCCAAAAGCAGAAGAACAGGTGTGCATCTCTGTCTTCCATCCAAATGGAGGGAGAAATATTTTGGCATATCTTTATGTGTATCATAGTTTTGGAGTTTTCATTTATCAAGTTAAGCAACTCACTTTCTATTACTATCTCCCTAAGAGTTTTTATAATAAATAAATGCTAAATTTTATCAAATGCTTTTAATATCTAGAGAAATGATGTAATTTATTTAATTCTGCATATGTGTTGAATTACTTTTAAAAAAGTTGTTTTTCGAGATAGAGCATGAAAGGGGGAAAGGAAGAGACAGAGGGGGAGATAGAGAGAGAAGCTTAAGCAGGCTCCATGCTCAGTGAGGAGTCCAATACAGGGCTCAGTCTCATGATGGTGAGATCATGACTTGAGCCGAAATCAAGAGTCAGATGCTTAACCAACCTAGCCACCCAGGTGCCCCTGTACTGAATTACTTTTATTAACTTTGTAATGTTAAACCAAACTTGAATTTTTGGGAAAGAAAAACAAACTTGGCCATGATAGATTATCATTTTTATACATTGCTGAATTTGGCTTGATAATGCTGTGTCTATGATTTTACATCTATACTCAGTGCTTCTCCAAGATTGAGATTAACCTATAATTTTCCATTCCTGTGCTGACCTTGTTGAGTTTTGGTGTCAGGTTTATGTTTATCTGAGAATGTCTCTACCCCCATTTTCTATATCTGAAAAGTTTCTGTAAGTTTAGAATTATTTCTTATTTTAGTTCTGTTAAATTCACCCCCTAAATCCACTTGCACTAGGGTTTTATGACTATTCAATTGACTATTCAATTTCTTGAATATTGACTATAATTCAATTTTCAGTTGATGGCCTACTCACATAGTCATGGAACTCAGTGAATCTCAGACCAGACTGAGAAAAATTCTACTTCTTGGAAACATATAGTGAAACTGAAAAAAAAAGATGCAAAAAAATCTCTAAAAGTATGTGGAAGGAAAAAAAGAAAACACCCTCCAATTGACTATTGACTATTCAATTTCTTTAATAGTTATTTATGTTTTCTATTTCTTATAGTCATTTTTATAAGCAATATTTGTTCTAATGTAAAAGTTGTGACATATATATTTTCATAATACATAAGAATGATATTCAAAACATTTTAAGACTAAAAAAACAATGTAAATAGATCTATAAATAAATGACACTAAAATAGTTTTAGTAACAGAAATTAATAATTTAGCAACATAATTTTATATACGGAACTACTTACCCAGTAATATGTTATTATTGATCAAATTATTCTAATATCCAATTCATTTATTTATTTTAAGAAAAGTTAGTGTCCTCTTTTATTTAATATGGCTATTACTAACTAAATGATGCCCTTTCCTGATCCTCATTAAACTGATACTCATTATATCATTTGTAACCTCCACAGTAGGAATTTTTCCCAACATAATTAATGAAGTAACTAATTTCATTCAATAACAACCATTTCATAATAATCAAATCTCTTCTAACAGAGATGTAAGAATGATCTCTGTAACTGACTAAGTTAATATATTTGTTTCCTACGGCAGCTCTACAAAGTATCACCAACTAGGTGGCTTAAAATGACAGAAATTTATTGTTTCTCAGTTCTGGAGGCTTGCAGGACAATATCATGGAGTGGGAAGGGCATGTTCTCTCTGAAACCTATAGGAGAATCCTTTCTTGCCTCTTCCTCGCTTCTGGTGATTTGCTGGCACACTTTGGCATGTGTTGGTTTGCAGCTGCATTAGCTTTATTTTCTGCCTTTGCTTTCATGTGGTATTTTCCTGTGTGTCTGTATCTTCACATGGGCATCTTAAAAGGACACCAGTCACATTGGTGTCCACTCTACTCCAGTATGATCTCATCTTAACTAATTACATCTGCAACAACTATATGTTAAGATGTCATTGTATCCTTTTGGGGTGGCCTAATTTAACCCATAACAGTTAGCAAATTATTTTTTTGGAATGTGGTTTGAAATATGGTTAAACCAAATTCCTCAGCTACTGGAGATGCACCATGCTATGGTTTAAATATAGTTCCACTGACCTCTGGTTTCTCCCTTTCATTCTGACAGCCAAACTGTTACTCTTTTGAAGGTCTTTTTGTTTTTGTTTTTTCCCTTTTGTTTTTCCCTTCTGAATACTTTGAGATTTTTCTTTTTTGTATCTTATCTTTTTTGTAGTTCATTATATGAATTTTTCTTATCCTTGCCTAAGATTCACTGGTTTTCATGAATATATGATTGGGTGTCTTCACAGATTCTGTTTTGTTCTTTCTTCTTTTCCAGAATCCCTGTTAGATGTATCTCAGATGTTCAAACCCCTTCTTCCATATTCCTTAATTCACAAAGTAGTTCCTATTTCTTTGCCCCTCTGTGCTGCATTCTACATAATTTATTTTGATCAATCCTCCAGTTCCTTAATTCTCTCTTTGGCATTTTCTGATCTTTATATTTTTAAATAGAAATTTTAGAATTTAAATTCAGTTCATAACTTTATACTTTTGATTATATTTTCATTTCTAGAAATTATATTAGTTTCTCTTTAAAATTTGGTGATTTCCCATGTTTCCAATTTCCTGTAAATGTTCAAAAGCATACATTTTATTTCTTTAAATATAGTGACCATGATTATATTATAGTTATCTGATGATACTTGTTTCTAAAATACCCCAAAAAATGTTATTGGTTTATTAGTCATATCCATCATTTGCCTGGCTCTTACCAGAATGTTCTGTTAAGAACATTTTTGGTTTTGTTATTGTTTTTTTAATTTTCTTTCTCTCATAACAGTAGTTGTGGAAATTCATTTAGGTACAAAATAGGAAATTCATTTAGCAGGTACATGTATACCTTCAGTGCAGAACAACAAAATCAACTGTCTAGAAAACTTCAGATTACATTTGTGGCTTAAGGTTTTTAAATGCCCAGGTACTGGTAATAAGAGTGGCAAGTCCTTCTGAGGGGTGAGTAGGGGTTATAATTTCCCTCTGATTTTCCTTCTGATTTTCCTAGCACCAAGACAACTTTCCTTGCAGTCACTTGGGGTGTAGCTGTATGGCATGTTTACTGTCAGATCGCCCTTGATCAGAGTGTGTACTCCTTTGTGCTTCCTATGTAAGAAACTGTGGCTTATCTTTTTCAATCTGGGCACTCAAGCTAGTGATTCCTGGGTTCTGAAAATGCTCTCAGGTTGAAGGGGTTTGATACTCTCCTTACTTCCTAGACTCTTGCTTTACCTTAGATACTGGCACAATTATTTCCTGCTATCTGATGTATTATGCGATGCTTTAAGAAGCTGTTAGAATACATGTAATCTAGCATTTTAGTTGTTTCAGAAAAAAGATTAGTCCAAATACTATTCCAGTCATATTACAAAATATATGATTCTTTCTTATTTTAGTTTTTATTAGATAACTAACAAGTTTATCTGAAACAAAGAAGTAAATGCATAGGTACCAAGCCATAGATAGTCATCTCTGTGAATCATATTTAATCATTTACTTTTAAATAGTCATATAAGGAGTGTCTGGGTGGCTCAGTTGGTTAAGCAACTGACATTTGATTTTGGCTCAGGTCATGATCTCGCAGTTTGCGAGACTGAGCCCCACATCAGGCTCTGTGCTTACAGTGAGGAGCCTGCTTGGGATTCTCTCTCACCCTCCCTCTCTCTGCCCTTCCTCACTCACACACTCTCTCTCAAGATAAATTAATATACTTAAAAAAATAAAAAATAGTCATACAAGACACTAAACATAACAAGGCAGTGGCTAGCTCATATGTTTTAATTATGTATATAACTTTATAATAAATGATTTACATTAAACATGTTGAAAGAATGATTTCAGGAAGATTGGTAAAATTGTATACAGAGTTGGCAATAAGCTAAAATAAAAATACAGACTTTTGATTTAGATATTTCTTCTAGTTGTAAATTATAAAGAATATTTTGCCTATATTTCTCATTCATAAAATGGTGAAGAGCATTAGTATTTCCAGAGAATGAAAGATGTTTAAATGGGAAAGAGCTGGGATGTGGAAGAGAGAAACTTAGTGAAAGTAGTTTTCCCTTTGAAATATTTTTAGCATCATAGACTCACTATTGTAGCATAATGCTCACTATTAAACAGCATTGTAAAAAGTTTCTGTGAATGCATTGAACCATTCACCTAGTCCAAACTTGCATTTTTCAGACATCCAATAAGCATATTTTTCAGGAAGTTTTCCCTCATCAACCTCTCTCTGCTTCCCCTACTGTGTCATTCTTACTTTTTTGGTGTTCTTAATTTCTTCCATAAAATATAATCTACAGCCAATAATAAGTAGCTATAATTACTTTATTTATATTATGTCCCAGAAATTTGGTAAGCATTTCATAGCATTAATTTTTTAAAAACCCAAAGGAGAGCTGAAAGATAATTCTCTTATTAATGCATTTTAAGGTGAGGAAAATGAGTTAAACAACCAATCCAATGCTACACAGTGAATAAACTTCTGATATTAACTAAATCATGTCTGATTTCAAAGACATATGATCTATTGCCTCCAACATAATGGATGTGTGCTACCATTAAAGAGAATTAAAAAACAAAAAATAAATTTAACAGCATCACACCATGTTCTCTCCGCTATACACATACATATTCACAAAGACCTGTTTTTCTCATCTGTCATCTAATGGAAGCCACCACCCAGTGGTCAGCAATTCAGTTTTTAGTGGCATCACCTCCAGAGAAACATAGTGCAGAAGTCATAAAGTAATTTAAAAGGAATTTCAATCTTTACTCACACCTGCCAAAAACATTGTTGGAACTCTTAAGTCATAGTACTGATAAGTTCTTCCAATATTGTCTCTTCTCTTCTTCCCAAATTTTGTCAGACACTTCTCAGAGTGTCTCACCCTTGTTCTCCTTCACTATACAGATTAACAAAATTCCACTGGGCATTTCCTTGTGAACCCCCTTCCATCACTGTGGTCTTTATTTTCTCTTTGTTTTCATATTCTGAATGGGAATACTTAGCATTAGACTGTTAGAGAGGGTCTACCTTCTGAGATGTGAGAAAGGCTAGAAATGTGTGTGTGTGTGTGTGTGTGTGTGACTGAGAGAGAGAAAGGGAGGGAGAAAAATAAAACAGAATTTGGTAAAATAGTAGAAAGAAAATAGAAAAAACCCCAAGGATAAAAAGGTGAAGAAAAAATGAGCTTGAAGTTGCTGTGGCCCCTTTGCTTATTTTACACAGAAGGCTTATGGATAAAAGGAATAACTGACTCTAAAATACAATCACTTCTCTGCAGAAAGGTGACCATGGCAATGGGAGATATGTTCTTTAAGACATTCTTTTCTGCTTAAAACCTAAACTATCCTGCCCTCGATATTTTAACTGGGTAAGCAGTTTCATAATATGTACATTTAATTCATAGAGATTAAAAATGAATATTTTTAGATTATAATACAGTCACTTAGGAAAATACTTTATGAAACACTGTATAAAATTAAACATTTACTCACTTGGGACACCTGTGTGGCTCTATCTGTTAAGCATCTGACTTCAGCTCAAGTCATGATCTCACAGTTCATGAGTTCAAGCCCTGCATCAGGCTCTACTCTACTCTGACAGCTCCTTTTCTCACCTATGTCTCCCTTTCTCTCTGCCCCTCCTTTACTCAAGCTCTGTCTCTCTGTCTCTCAGAATAAATAAATAAGCATTAAAAACACTTTTTTTTTACTATTTACTCACCAAGACCCAGCAGTATATCTTCTAGATTTTTAACAAAAAAAAAAAAAAAAAAGATAGAAAGAAAGAAAAAGAAGAAGAAATAATAGGAAGGAAAAGAAAGGAAAGAAAAGGAAAGGAAACACATTATCACACACAAACATATTTATAAATGTTTGTATCACTTTCACCAACAATAACCTCAAGCTAAAACCAACCTAAATGTCCAATAAATGATGAATACATAAATTGACGCTTCACATTTTAGAACACTACTCAGTCATTAAAAGGAATACATTACTGATGCATAGTGATAAGGATGAATCTCAGAAGTATTATGTTAAGTGAAGGGAGTCACCGACAGAAAATAAATATATGGTGCCACTTATATGACATTATAGAAAATTCAAAATTATAGAGACACAAATTAGATCTGTGTTTTCAGAGGCTGAGGTTAGGAAGGAGACTGACAATGCAGAAGCTCAAGGGAACTCTTTTGGAGTCATGGAAATATTAAATATCTTGGTAGTGATGGTAACACTGTTTACATTTGTAAAACAATAAAAATAGGAATAAATATTTTAATTTGTAACATATATAAATGTATGAATTAATGTATATCTTCATGCTATTTTAAAGTATTTTTGAATATTAGGGCACCTGGGTGGCTCAGTTGGTTAAGTGTGCAACTTCGACTCTGGTCATGGTCTCACGGTTCATGAGTTCAAGCCTTCTGTTGGGCTCTGCACTGACAGCTCAGATTTTGTGTCTCCTTTGTTCTCTCTGCCCCTCCCTCACTCAAGCTCTGCCTCTCTTGTGTGCTCACTCTCTCTCAAAAATAAACATTAAAACTTTTTTAAAAAAATAAAACATATTTTAATATTATTTCTATGTATATTTTTACTTTTATTTATTTTTGAGAGAGAGTGAGAGCACAATTGGGGAGGAACAAAGAGAGAGAGAGTGAGAGAATCTCAGTCTGATAGTGCAGAGTCTGATGTAAGGCTCCAACTCATGAACCGTGAGATCATGACCTGAGCCAAAATCAAGAGTCACATGCCTAACCAACTGAGCCACTTAGGAGCCCCTATTTCTAGATGTATTTTAAAACACTCAGGAGAATAGCTGTCAACAACCCCAAAGTTTTCCAAATTCTATACTCTTCCCTGGGATTAATAGTTTAGGAAGCTACTTTAATTTTCTGGTTCCTTGGGTTACATTTAACATATGGCTACCTCAGCATCTTACTGCTATGAGACCTTATTTCAGGGAGACCTTTCTGTTACACGAGTGTTTACGATGGAAAGCCCTAGTCCACTTTGTGGTGCCTGAATAAAAGAGTGCTTTTACAACACAGGGCTAGTGGGGCCTGCTTCGAATGGGTGAATTGTAGCACTGGAGCAGGACTAGGAAAGAAAGTGGCACCCCCTGTCTTCTTGGCCATACTTTCGTAAAATAGAGCAACTAGGAGTAGTTTTAGTAACAGGGACATGGGGTGATGGGGTGAAGAGTAGGATGACACCGTGGCTCAAATGCCACAGATTTGCATCTTACCCAGATTTCATAGATTTCCTTGAATAAATCAAATTGTTTCTCAAACTACTGTATACACATAGGACAATTTCCAGAGATTTTATATGGTTATTATTATTAATTTTTAAAACAACTTTCACCAAAATAAAGGGTGTTGTGCTAGAGGAAGGGTTTTACTGAGCTCCTCACACTGCCATTCCAGAAGTCTAGTGCAAAATTTTCCTGGCCTTCAGAGACTTCTAAGTTTCATAATTAGTTTTGCTCTTATAGTATTAGAGAATAGTTGGGGGAATGAGTCTAACTAGTTGCTACACATGTAAGTTGGGACAGTGCTTCTCAACTCTGTTGGCACATGATTGCTACAGGGGGAGGTTTTACTTTTATTTATTTTTTTAAATTTTTTTTAATGTTTTATTTATTTCTAGGAGAGAGAGAGAGAGAGAGAGACAGCGTGAGCAGGGGAGGGTCAGAGAGAGAGGGAGACACAGAATCTGAAGCAGGCTCCAGGCTCTGAGCTGGCAGTCAGGCACAGAGCCCGATGCAGGGCTCGAATCCACGAACCACGAGATCATGACCTAAGCAAAAGTCAGACGCTTAACCGACTAAGCCACCCAGGCGCCCCCAGGGGGAGGTTTTAAAACATACCGTTGACAGGTCTTACCTTTAAGATATTCCAATTAAAGTTTTCTGGAAAGCACATAAGCATCAGTATTTTCAAAAAATTCCTGGGATGATCCTAACTGGAGCCAGATTTGAAAGCCACAGAATAAGACATTTTAGAGGGAGTTCATGGATTGGATTCATAGCTGAAGCTGTATGACTTTCACGCTTTTATCCAACATTTAAAATTGAGATTATAAACTTTCCATGAGAATCTGTTTAGTAAGTACTTATCCTTTCTTTACTCCACTATAAATAAAAAATGAAAATAACTCAACCCCATAAAGTTTTAATTGCTTTTGTTTGATAAAGACATGATTTACACAAAATAAACATTTCCTTTCTCAACCTCCTGATGTATATTATCATCTATATGAATGTGCTATTATTTATAAACCTATTAAGATATCACAGTTATACAGCAAGTGAAATATATTGACAGTACTTATTAAATTTCACGTCTTTACAATATGGCATTCACATGTCTTTTGGTTATATCATGAGAAGTAGTGCCTAAAAGAGATCTGGAAGCACATAAGAGGTTGAAGGGCAAAAGTATAGGCAAGCCATCTCATAATCCTGGAAGAATTATTCTTCTGCCTCTATATAGGGGCCCCTAACCTCACCTAAAGTAGATTTGACTAAGAGGTTTTCAAAGGTTAGGGTCTTAATGTATCCAAAATAGAAAGAAAATTAAAAACAGTGTTTCTAGAAACCTTGCTTGAATCATTACACTATTCCTGTCCTGAGGATAGGCATTTCATTTTGCCATTGTAGCAATTGCTGTTTTCTCCTATGTGATTTTACCTAATTATACAAGTGGACTATGTTTTGTCCAAGATTATTATCATTAATGTGACAAATTTATCTCCAAGTTTCAGTTTGTGAAGGATTTACTAGTGAAATCTATTAGTTTTTTTTAAATTCTTCAATCCTTTAATTTTTTAAAAAAAAATTATGTAGTTTATTTATTTTTGAGACAGAGAGAGACAGAGCATGGGTGGGGGAGGGGCAGAGAGTGAGGGAGACACCGAATCCAAAACAGGTTCCAGGCTCTGAGCTGTCAGCACAGAGCCCGATGCAGGGCTCAAACCCATGAACTGTGAGAAATGACCTGAACCAAAGTCAGATGCTTAACCGACTGAGCCACCTAGGTGATCCTCTTCCATCCTTTTAAGGTGTTAATCAAGACTCTGACAAGCATGTTAATGAATACCATTTTTTTAAAATTTGGAAAATTACCAGAAATACTTTAATTAAATTATAACAAGAAATGTTAAATGTAGATTGTGATCTACATTGTAAAAATTAGTGACTACCATAGGCAAAATGTTACCCATCATTCTTGCTGCTGTCACTTTGGAAAGGAGAGCAAGGCACTTAATGTGCTGATCTCTTGAGAGCACATTTTACTGGGCATTATTTCATGTCTCCTAACCATCCCAGATCATGGTTTGTTGGTAGAATAACTTTATAATTTAAATGATATAAAATGTGAAATAAAATAAAAATTTAAATATTAAAGTCTTTGGTTTTAAAACAAAAATAAAAATACAAACAGAAATAAACAAGGCCACCCAAATTTTAACAACTCAAAAATTTCACCATAACATTAAGGACATTGAGTCTTGAGCCAAATGTGAGTTTAAGAGGTTGTTTGTCTTCATTCCCTAAAATCACATTGTTAAAATAGTATTATGTCTTGATTTCTTGCTTTTTTTCTCACCCTCACATCCCAAAATATAGCAAGTTGTTTTCACTCATTCTTCAGATTATCTTCTAATCTCCTTCCCATAATCTTCCAACAGCCATGATAAATAATTCCTGATGTAGAGAGTTAACATATGAAAAACAAGGGAGAGGCAAGATGGCTGAGAAGTAGGGAGCTCCGTACATCTCTCTCAAATGGAGAAGGTCTGAAGTGATAGGAACCCTTACAGAATCCAGGAGTTTGGGAGGAAAAGGAAACAGAGTCCACTGAGAAAACCTTATAGTGGCTACCTCAAGAAACAAGCCAAAGTACACAAGGTGGAGAGTCCCAAATACCACTATGAGTAGGGAAATAAAATAACCAAAGTCTCAACAAGAGAGACCAAGAGACACCATTCAAAGAATACTTCCTGAAGGGACAGGCCCTGGACACTCAAATAGCCTTCTTTAATACAGCAGTACTCGCAGGTACAGAGTGGATAACAGCTTTTAAAACTAACCAAAGACAGAAAGCTAGCCAAAATGATGAAATGGAAGAACTCTGCTCCAAAGAAATTCCAGAAAGAAATGACAGCTAAAGAAATGCTCAAAACAGATATAAGCAACATAACTGAACAAGAATTTAGAACAATAGTCATAAAAGTAATCGCTGGGCTTATAAAAGCATGGAAGACATCAGAGAAACTATTGCTACAAAGACTATGGAGTTTAAAAATACTTGTGATGAATTAAAAATGCTATAAATGAAATGCATAATAAAATGGAGGCGTCCAATGCACGGTTTGAAGAGGCAGGAAGGAGAATAGGTGAATTAGAAGACACAATTATAGAAAAAGAGGAAGCTGAGAAAAAGAGGGATAAACTGACACAGGAACACAAAAGGAGAGTTCAAGAGCTCAGCGATACAATCAAACGGAACAATATCCATATCATAGGAATTTCAGAAGAGGAAGAGAGAGGGAAAGGTGCTGAAGGGATCCTTGAATTAATTATAGCAGAGAACTTCCCCAATCTGGGAAGGAAATAGACATTGAAATCCAAGAGGCACAGAGAACTCCCCTCAGATGTAACTTGAATCGATCTTCTGCACAACATATCATAGTGAAACTGGCAAAATATAAAGACAAAGAGAGAATTCTGAAAGCAGCTCGGGATAAAAGGGCCCTAACATACAAAGGCAAACCTATCAGAGTGATTACAGACCTATCTACTGAAACTTGGCAGGCCAGAAAGGAATGGCAGGAGATCTTCAATGTGACGAACAGTAAAAATATGCAGCCTAGAATCCTCTATCCAGCAAGCCTGTCATTCAGAATAGAAGGAGAGGTAAGAGTCTTTCCAAATAAACAAAATGGAAAGAATTTGTCACCACTAAACAAGCCCTACAAGAAATCCTGAGGGGGACTCTAAAGGGAAATGTTGCAAGGAACACAAGGTACCAGAGACACCACCACAAGTATGAATCCTACAAAGAACACAATGACTCTAAACCCATTTTTGTCAATAATAACACTGAATGTAAATGGGCTAAATTCTCCAATCAAAAGACATTGGGTAGCAGAATGGATAAAAAAACAATATCCATCTATTTGCTGTCTACAAGAAACTCATTTTAGGCTAGAGGACACCTTCAGATTGAAAGTAAGGGGATGGAGAAATATATATCATGCTACTAGAAGTCAAAAGAAAGCTGGAGTAGCTATACTTATATCAGACAAACTGGACTTTAACGTAAAGGCAGTAACAAGGGATGAAGAAGGGCATTTAATAATAATTACAGGATCTATCCGTCAGGAAGAACTAACAATTATAAATGTCTATGCACCGTATTTAGGAATCACCTAAATACATAAAACAATTAATCACAAACAGAAACAATCTTATGGATAAGAATGTGGTAATACCAGGTGACTTTACTACTCCACTTACAGCAATAGATAGATCAACTATACAGAAAAACACTAAAGAAACAATGGACTTGAATGACACATAGGACCAGATGGATTTGACAGATATATTTAGAATTCTACATCCTGAGGCCATGGGATTCACTTTTTTCTCAAGTGCCAATGGCACATTCTCCAAGATAGATCACATACTGGGACACAAAACAGCTCTCAATAAATATGAAAGAATCAAGTCATACCATGCACACTTTCAGATCACAATGCTATGAAACTTGAAATCAACCACAGGAAGAAGTCTGGAAAACCTCCCAAAAAATGGAGGTTAAAGAACACCATGATAAGAACGAATGGGCCAATCAGGCAATTAGAGAAGAAATTTTAAAATATATGGAAACAAATGAAAATAAAAATACAACAATCCAAACTCTATGGGATGTGGCAAAGGCAGTCCTAAGAGGAAAGTACATTGCACTCCAGGCCTTTTTCAAGAAATTAGAAAAAGCACAAATACAAAATATAACAGCACACCTAAAGGACCTAGAAGGAGAGCAACAAGAGTACTCCAAACCAGTAGAAGAAGAGAAATAATAAAAATAGGGAAGAAATAAAAAATATTGAAACCAAAAAGACAGTTGAACAGATCAATAAAATTAAGAGTTGGTTATTCAAAAAAATAAAGAAAATTGACAAACCTCTAGCCAGGCTTCTCAAAAAAAAAAAAGACAGAGCACTCAAACAGAGAAAATCATGAATGAAAATGGACTTATTAGAACCAACCCCTCAGAAACACAAGCAATTATCAGGGAATACTATGAAAAATTATATGCCAGCATACTGGAAAACTTAGAAGAAATGGACAAATTCCTAAACACACACTCACTACCAAAATTTACACGGGAATAGATAGAAAATCTGAACAGACCCATAACTAGTGAAGAAATTGAATCAGTTATCAAAAATCTCCCAATAAATTGAGCCCTGGGCCAGATGACTTCCCTGGGGAATTCTACCAGACACTTAAAACAGAATTAATACTCCTTCTTCTCAAGCTATTCCAAAAACTAGAAATCAAAGGAAAACTTCTGGACTCATTTTACAAAGCCAGCATCACTTTGATTCCTAAGCCAGACAGAGATCCAGCAAAAAGTGAGAATTACAGGCCAATATCGTTGATGAATATGGGTGCAAAAACCCTCAATAAGATACTTGCAAATCGAATTCAACAACACATAAAAAGAATTATCCAACATGATCAAGTGGAATTCATTCTTGGGTTACAGGGCTGTTTCAATATTCACAAATCAATCAATGTGATACATAACATCAACAAAAGAAAAGATAAAAACCATATGATCCTGTCAATAAATGTAGAAAAAGCATTTGACAATATACAGCATCCCTTCTTAATAAAGACCCTAGGGAACGTTGGGATAGAAGGAACTTACTTAAACATCATAAAAGCCATCTATGAGAAGCCCTCAGCTAAGATCATTCTCAATAGGGAAAAACTGAGAGCTTTCCCACTGAAATCAGTAACACGGCAGGGATGTCCACTCTCACCACTGTTGTTTAACATAGTGCTGGAAGTCCTAGCATCAGCCATCAGACAACAAAAGGAAATAAAAGGCATCAGAAATAGCAAAAAAGAAGTCAGACTTTAACTTTTCACAGATGACATGATGCTATACATGGAAAACCTGACAGACTCCACCAAAAGCCTACTAGATCTGATCGAAAAATTCAGCAAAGTCGCAGGATACAAAATCAACGTACAGAAATCGGTTGCATTTTTATACACCAACAATGAAGCAACAGAAAGAGAAATCAAGAAACTGATCCCATTCACAATTGCATAAAAAACTATAAAATACCGAGGAATAAGCCCAACCAAAGATATAAAAGACCTGTGTGATGAAAACTATAGAAAACTTATGAAGGAAATCAAAGAAGACAGAAAGAAATGGAAAAACATTCCATTCTCATGGATCGGAAGAATAAATATTGTTAAAATGTCATTACTACCCAAAGCTCTCTACACATTCAATTCAATCTCAATCAGAATTGCACCAACATTCTTCTCAAAGCTAGAACACACAATCTTAAAATTTGTATGGAACCACAAAAGACCCCAAATAGCCAAAGTAATACTGAAGAAGAAAACCAAAACAGGAGGAACCACCATCCCAGACTTTAGCCTCTACTACAAAGCTGTCATCATTAAGGCAGTATGGTATTGGCACAAAAACAGACACATAGACCAATGGAATAGAATAGAGAACTCAGAATTGGATCCACAAATGTATGGCCAATTAATCTTTGACAAAGCAGAAAAGAGTATCCAGTGGAAAAAAGATAGCCTCTTTAACAGATGGTGTTGGGAGAACTGGGCAGCAACGTGCAAAAGAATGAAACTAGATCACTTTGTCACACCATACACAAAAATAAATTCAAAATGGATGAAGGACCTGAATGTGAGACAGGAAACCATCAAAACCCTAGAGGAGAAAGCAGGAAACAACCTCCTTGACCTCCACCGCAGCAACTTCTTACTTGACACATCCCCAAAAGCAAGGGAATCAAGAGCAAAAATAAACTGTTGGGACCTCATCAAGATTAAAAGCTTCTGCACAGCCAAGGAAACAACCCAGAAAATTAATAGGCAACCAACGGAATGGGAAAAGATAGTTGCAAATGACATATCAGATAAAGGGTTAATATCCAGAATCTATAAGGAACTCACCAAACTACACGCCCGAAAAACAAACAACCCAGTGAAGAAATGGGCAGAAGACATGAACAGACACTTCTCCAAAGAGGACATCCAGATGGCCAACAGACACATGAAACGATGCTCAGCATCCCTCCTCATCAGGGAAATACAAATCAAAACCACACTGAGATACCACCTCACGCCAGTCAGAGTGGCTAAAATGAGCAAATCAGAGAACTCTAGATGCTGGCGAGGATGTGGAGAAACGGGCACCCTCCTACACTGTTGGTGGGAATGTAAACTGGTACAGCCCCTCTGGAAAACAGTGTGGAGGTTCCTCAGGAAACTAACAATAGAACTCCCCTATGACCCAGCAATAGCACTGCTAGGAATTTACCCAAGGGATACAGAAATGCTGAGGCATAGGAGCACATGTACCCCAATGTTCATAGCAGCACTCTCCACAATAGCTAAAACATGGAAAGAGCCTAAGTGTCCATCAACAGACGAATGGATCAAGAAGATGTGGTTTATCTATACCATGGAATACTACATGGCAATGAGAAACAATGAAATCTGGCCATGTGTAGCAACATGGATGGACCTTGAGTGTGTTATGCTGAGTGAAATAAGTCAGGCAGAGAAGGACAAATATCATATGTTTGCACTTATAGATGGATTAAGAGGAACTTAACGGATGACCATGGGGGAGAAAAAGGGGAAAAATAGTGAGGGAGAGGGAGAGAGGCAAACCATGAGAGACTCTTGAATACTGTGAACATACTGAGGGCTGATGGGGGTGAGGGAGAATGGGGAAGGGGATTGATGGGCATGGAGGAGGACACTTGTTGGGATGAGTACTGGGTGTTATATGGAAACCAACTTGACGATAAACTATTTTTTAAAAACATATGAAAAACAAGAATTCAAATAAGATATTGCCCCTTTTTGTAAGATCCTTATGCTGAATTGATCTTTGACAAAGAACCAAAGATAATTCAGTGGAAATTTTTTTTTTCAAGAAATAATGCTGGAACAACCATATATTCACGTGCAAAAATAAAAAATCTTGGTACAGATTTTTCACAAAAATTAACTCAGAGTGAACTATAGGGCTAAGTGTAAAACACAAAAGTATTAAACTACTATAAAGTTATACAGGAGAAAATTTAGCTGACTTTGAATTTGACAATGACTGTTATTAGCTATAATAGCAAAAGCATAAGCCATGAAAGAAAGTTTGCACATTGGATTCCATTAAAATTAAAATTGTTCTGCAAAAGACAGAAATGCAGGAATGAGAAGAGTCTACTGACTGAAGAAAGTCTTTGCAAACACATATCTGATAAAAGACTAGTGTCCAAAAATACATTAAGAACTTTTAACTAAGAGTAAGTACTTAACTTTTAAGAATAAGAGTAAGAAGTAAGTAAACAACCCAATTAAAAAGTGAGCACAATATTTGAGCAGACATCTCACCAAACAAAGTACCGATGGCATGTGCATATGAAAAGATGATCAACATCATATATCATCAGAGAATTATAAATTAAAAGAATAATAAGATAACACTTCACATTTATCAGAGAGGCTAAAATCCCAAAACACTGACAACACCAAATGCTGACAAAGATGTGGAGCAATAGTAATTTCCATTTGTGAATCATGGGAATGCAAAATGGCTCAGCCTCTTTGGGAGGTTTTTGACAGTTTCGTATGAAATTAAACATTCTCTTAACATACAATCTAGTTATTTAATTCCTGGCTATTTCATTAAATGCATTGAAAACTTCTGTTCATGCATAAATCTGCACAAGAATAAAGTGGTTTTATTTATAATTTGCAAAACTCAGAGGCAACCAAGATACTCCTCAATAAATAAATGAATAAACTGTGGTACATCAAGACAATGGAATATTATTCAGCAATAAAAGGAAATGAGTTATCATTCCATGAAATGACATAGAGGAAACCTAAATACATATTGCTAAGTGAAAGAAACCAACCTGAAAATGTTGCATAATGTATGATTTTAACTATATGACTTTCCTGAAAAGGCAAAACTATGGAGACAGTAAAATGATCAGTAATTGCTCGGGGCTCTTGGCAGGAGGAAGGGATGAATACATATTGCACAGGATGTTTAGGGGCATGAAATTGTTCTGTATAATACTGTAATAGTGAATACCTTTACCAAAACCCGTAGAGTACACAACACAGAGAGTGAAACAATCTAAATTACAGAATTTAGTTATTAATAATGTAACAATTTTGGCTCATCAATTGTAAATAAATATAGTACACCAATTCAAGATGTTAATAATGGGGCTCCTGGCTGACTCAATTGAGCCTCCAAATTTTGACTTTGGCTTGGTTAATAATCCCAAGGTTGTGGGCTCAAACTCCGCCTTGGGCTCCACACTGAGTGTGAAGCCTGCTTAAGATTCTCCTTCTTTCTCTCTCTCTCTCCCTCTGCCCCTCTCCCCTGCTCACACTCTCTGTCTCTCTCTAAAGTAAAAAAAAAATTAAAAAGATGTTAATAAGTCAAGCTGTGTAGATGGCAGGGGAGTTGAGGGACTTTAAGAAAACTCTGTACTTTCCACTAAATTTTCCTTTAAGTCCCCAAACTGTTCATTCTAAAGTTTATTACTTGTTTTGAAAAAAGCTCTGTTGGCTTTTTACTGCTTTAGAATAAAATGTAACCTCTATTCACTTTCTTTTAAGGTCCCACATTCTCTGTTTCCTCTTTCTCTTTCTTACTTCATCTTCTATCACATTTTACTTGTCCCAATTTTCCTTCATTGTTTAATCAAATATAATACAATTTTCCAATTGAGGACTCCTACAATTGCTAGCCCATTGGTAATATTTTTACCATAAATCTTTATGCCTTCCTTTCACTCATATTCCTTTAAATAAGACTTTAATTATCAATTCATCTTGAGTTCTTTTTAAGTAGGACTTAGCCATAGGTGATATTTTCTTACGTATGTTCCTCCTGTTTCACCTACATAAGAATGAAATTTTATAAAATCAGGTAACTCATTTGTCTCTTTACAACTGTCACAGTCTAAATAATGGCCATTATGTAAGTCACAAAATTAATATTTGAATAAATTAACAATTAGAATTTTATAGGTGAGAAAAATAAGAACTTGAAAGTTTGATGACCTGTTAATGTCCACCCAGCTGGAATGTCATAGGAGGGGAATCATTTCCTGCTGTCTCTTGGAGCAATGAATGTTCATCTACATTCAGTGGACTGTGAGGCTGTGTAGCATAGGAGAGTCCTACCATCCTGGCATAATTTTAGGGAAATACAGTAGTTTTCATGAAGATTGTCATGTAGTTTTTGTCAATTAGGTTGCAATAAAAACTTAAATAAGGAACAGTGAAGATGATATTCAATAAAATATATTAAAATATGTGGATTTTTCCTAAAACTTTTAGTATATACTGTATGCTGATTTTCATTTACATACTTTACAAATCAAGGTCAAATCCCATCATTATGGTCTACAAGCACCAGCTCTCCACAAATATTGTTCCGTGTAATGACAAGCTTTTCCAGATAAGCCTCCCAGGTCACCTCTAGGTCACCTCCCATGTCATTAGTTAAAATGTATTTTAACAAGAGAAATTTAAATGCCCAGAATTTTTTGGCCTGAGGATTGAATGGTGCTATATATCAATTAACAGATATTTGAGACTTCTTCTGGATAAAGTTATTACATCTGGGCTACACAACAGGATGAGTGATTCATTTCTATTTCAGGTTTATGCACATTTAGGGCCATATATTTAATATTAGAATAAGATCACAAATTCAGGGGAAGCCTAAAATTATTAGAATGATCTTTAATTTGGTGGGTTTGAAAACTTTTTGTGTCACTTTTCCTTTCCTTTCAATTAAATGCCCAGAAATGTTCTTTTTAATATATCTAAAATACATGAAATTTGGTGAGTGTATTTAATTAACTTTTAAATCAATGTTTTCAATAAAATTGAACTATACATAGATATAAAATATCAGTTTAATTGATATAACCATTTATAGCAAGATAATACATAGGTAAATGATCATCTATTATCTATGTTATAGTTATGCCCCCAAGCAATTTAAGTTGATTTTATTGAGATAATAAACATTTATTGATGAAATGAGTAGCCTATCATACATAGTGGCATAAAATTTTAGACTCTTTAAAACTTGTTACTGTCCTAAATCTTCACAATGACATTTGAGTGTCATTGTCATTTCATTAACATTGCACATTATTTTATACTTCAGTTAGGTAACTGCAGATCTTAATGAGATTTTAGTAGTAACAATATGCACTATCATAAAATTTGTGAGCTCTTATGGTGAAATTAAGCTCCAATGCTTATGTGGAGTTGTAAACCTCCTGAGACAGCTCAAGTAAATGGAGACTGGTGCCCATGAATGGCTTAAAGCAAAATCATCCCATATAGTTTCATGGGCTCTTTTGGATTCTCTGCTCCTTTCTGTGCAGTCAATGATCACATCAGCACTTGAACAACGGGGCACTTGATGTCCAAGGATCTCCTTTCAGGCTTAGAGGGATAATCCCTAAATAATCTAATCTATTTTCCTTACTTTGTGTAAAAAGACCCTGAATCCCAGAAAGCCCCTGATCATTGATGTACAGCTAAGGTGTTGCTGAAATAGGCAGAGAAATGGAATTTGCTGATTCATATTGCCTATGTAATTTGTGTTATTTCTGTTTCAAATCAAAAGCAGCAATCTGTAAACATATACTGGAAATTCAGTGGGGAAAGGTCAAATGAATGAAAGTGTAAGATGTTAAGTTCAATGGCATTTTATAAGGGAAAGAAAGAAATATTCACGAGATGAATATCAGCAGTGATTATATGCCACAAAGAAAGAAATTGGTTGGTGTATGTTGGAAATCATAAGTGTATGTGGTGGAGAGGGCTCATATGCTTTGTTGAGCTTACCAATACCTTCATAGTACTCTATGAATATTAAGTGTTCATTAAATACATCATATTATTTGACTCATCAATAACAATTGACAAAATCGATCATTTCCACCACTAGTTTTCAGGACTTCACACAAATATGATTTTCCTCTTTCCCAAATGGTTATTTCCACTTAATCTCCTTTGGTCTCTCCTCAACCCATTCATTTCTAGATACTGGAGTGCCCAGGGCACAATCCTTGGACTTCTCATTCTCTTGGTGCTCACATTTAGTATGAAGCTCCCAATTCCTCCTGCCACCCCAAATCTATTCCATCTCAGTCAGATGGAATACCATTTTTGTAAATGTTTCAGTCAAAATCTTTGGCACGATATTCAACTTTTCTCTTTACTTTATAAATTACATCCAATCTATTAGCAAAAATAGATACAGATGCTGAGCACCCCATCACTATCTCTAAAGATCCCACCCTGGCCCAAACTACAAATATCTCTTCCCTTCATTCATACCTTGTTTTCCTGCTTCTCCAATTACTTTTCCAAAGGCTTTTCTACACAATTAATCAAAGTTATTACATCATTCCTTTTCTTTTTTTTTTTTGTAATTTTTTTAATGTTTTATTTTATTTATTTCTAGGAGAGAGAGAGAGACAGCGTGAGCAGGGAGGGTCAGAGAGAGAGGGAGTCACAGACTGAAACAGTCTCCAGGCTCTGAGCTGGCAGTCAGCACAGAGCCCGACGCGGGGCTCGAACCCACGAACCGCGAGATTATGACCTAAGCGAAAGTCGGACGCTCAACCGACTAAGCCACCCAGGCGCCCCCATCATTCCTTTTGTTTAAAACCTCCATTACTTTACTTATTTCTTCAACAAATATTTATTGATTCTCTGGGGATTCACTTTAATTGATTTATTCATCACATATTTGCATGTGGTAGACTCTCTTTAGATGCTTGATATCCATCCCTGAACACGCAAAAGTGATGCCATGTCTTCATAAGCTTACATTCAAACAAGGAAAACACACAATAAACGACAAATATGACTTAAGACAGAAATTATATTTTTATTAGTGGTATTATGAGGAATGGTAAAAGTGGATCAGGGTAAGAGGGATCCAGAATCCCAGGTTGTTAATGATGGAGAGAAACACAAGCAGGCTGCAGTATTAACATAAGTGGTTAGAGTAAGGCTCATGGAGAAGGTGAGATTTGAGCACAGATTTGAGGGAGATAAAAACCTAAGTGTACATCTTGAGGAAGAGTGTTCTGGGCAGAGAGAACAGTAGACACCAAAGTCAAAAGGTAGAAGCCTACCTGATGTGCCTTAATCATTTTGCTCTAGTAATGCTACTCCTTGATACTTGACTCTTCCACCTATGCTCTTAAACCAGGGTCTTTATTTCTGCTCTTCCTTCTTCTCTGAATTTGCTTTTACAGTATTTGCAAGGCTCAAATATGAAACTCTTCCACATTTTTGCACCAACTTGACATCAGAGAGATCTTTCCCTGACCAAATTATTTAAAACTACAACTTCCCTCCCTTGACATGGTCTACCTCCCGTCTCTGCTTTAATTAAAAAAGTTTTTTTTAATGTTTTTATTTATTTCTGAGAGAGAGAGAGAGAGAGAGAACGAAGGAGGGTCAGAGAGAGGGGGAGACACAGAATCCGAAGCAGGCTTCAGGCTCTGAGCTGTCAGCACAGAGCCCCATGTGGGGCTCGAATCCACGAACTGTGGTTGAGATCATGACCTGAGCCGAGGTCGGAAGCCCAACTGTCTGAGCCACCCAGGCACCCCTAATTTTTATGATTCTACTCAGCATAATCCATTATACAATATAATTTATTTGTCTTTTATCTTGTCTATGTCTCAGTCTAAAAGTTCATCTCCATGAGGACAGCAATTTTGTCTATTTTGTTTATTTTGATATGTTGAGCATGTAGAACAGTACAAGGCACTATCTTTTGGGGCTACCCTATATTTTAATTTTTTCATTTGCATTTATTTATTTATTATGTATTTATTTTTTAATTTTAATTACAGCATAGTTACTATATAGTGTTATTATTAGTTTTAGGTATACAATATAGTGATTCAACAATTCTATATATTACTTAGTGCTCATCATGATAAGTATAATTTTAATTCCCTTCACCTATTTTACTCATCCTCCAACAAGCCTTCCCTTTGGCTTGGAAGGAAGACTCTCCATGGGAAGGAAGGAAGGAAGGAAGAAAGGAAGAGAGGGAGGGAGGGAGGGAGGGAGGAAGAAAGGAAGGAAAGAAGAAGGAAGGAAAGAAAAAGAAAGAGAAAAGAAATGAAAAAAAGGGAAGAAAGAATATTTGCTTTGAGGTACCTATGAGTATTAATGGCTCTGCCATTTAGATATGAAGGCTGAGATACAAAATATGACTATTTTCACCTTAAAAGTTAATTTATATGCCTATGCTCTCTTCTGCTACTGAAGTGTACTACATTTCAAACTTATTTCTCTGATAACCTTATAAACATTAAATATTTACCGAAGAAAACAAGGATACTTTTTCTTAACTATAAAAATTACAATCTTTTTCCTTATGAGTTATTGTCTATGATTGCTTTTTGTTACTTTTCTGAGTTTAAATTGTATGCTCATTGCTCAAATAGCTTGATAATTCTATCTGTTTTAATAGCCAAATTGTCCTTGAGTTCCAGGTGGACCCAAAGCCTATAATTCATTTCATTTCATTTCATTCCATTCTATTTCTTCTTACATATAAAGAGAAGTTTAAACTTTAAGGTCACCACTTCCTGTGACTACATGGTTTTAAATGGTATCAGTATCTCACAGTCTTAGACTAGACCTTGAAGGCTCTTCTCTTTCTTTAAGGAAATCTCAAAGATATGAACATTTCTGGGGAAATCATTGAAATTCAAGCAAGGACTTTTTGAGACATTTTTAAATGCCTAGATGAAAGTCCAGAAATTATAGTGGACATAATTGAAAACTCAGAGAGCTCAGCAGGTAATTTCTAGGTCTGAAGAAACAGAGGAAAGGAGTAGAAGAGCGTAAAAATGGTTAGGCACAAAAAGACTGTAGAAAAAGTGAAATATATATGGATGACAGGTTATTTCCAGGAACAAAGTCTGTAACTATACTCAGTTTACTATAGTCTCATTCTTTTACAAAGCCTGACTGTTATCACTAATATGCATAATGTTCAGAAATGGACAAAGCACTTTTTTTAACAATAAAAAAGGGAAACAGTATTTTAAATATATTAAATATATATTAAATATATTAAACAACATGTATTAAATATATTTATTTATTAATTAAATGTATATATTTAATTTATAATATATATTAAATATATTAAACAATATATATTAAATATATGTATATTAAATAGGCTTCATGCTCAACACAGAGCCCAACATGGGGCTTGAACTCACAACCCTGAGATCATGACCTGAGATCAAGAGTTGGATGCTAAACTGACTGAGCTACATAGGTACCCCTTATCCTTATATAACATTTTGAAATAAAATATGTTAACCTATTTCATCTAAATTCAACCAGAAAATAGTCACTAATTGTGTAGTATATGCTTCCCCTTGCTTATTTTCAGGACTATTCTATTGGAAATTTATTGACCCTCCCTAAACTTCATCTGATTACCCTTATTCAAAAAGCAACTGCTTCATATTTAGACCTTATTCTTATTTCGTCTTCCATAGGCTTCCTTTTAAGACACAGTATTATATTTTATGAATTTTCCTGGGAAAGTACAAACTTTAATTAAGTGAAGAAAAATAATATTTTGGTAACAAGCTTATGTAAGTCTGAGCAATTATCATGAGATAATGAAGGATGGAAGAAGAAAGCAAAGAATATAAGACTTATAAAAAGAGCCAAATACTGGGGTGCCTGGGTGGCTCAGTCTGTTGAGCAGCTAACTTCGGCTCAGGTCATGATCTCACAGTTCGTGGGTTTGAGCCTCAGGTCGGGCTCTGTGTTGACAGCTCAGAGCCTGGAGCCTGCTTCGGATTCTGTGTGTCCCTCTCTCTCTGCCCCTCCCCCACTCATGCTGTGTTTCTCTCTGTCTCAATAATAAATAAATATATTTGAAAATAAAGAGCCAAATACTTGTTATGAATTTTAAAAGAATATTATACTGATTTTCCTGGAGAGTAAATCAAAGAGAAAGTAAGGAATATCAAATCCTCTCTAACATTTTCAAATCCAGTATTTATTAGGTGATTTCTCTATTTTGTTTAAATATCTTAGAACCTCACATTTATAACATGGGTAGAATCATGAACATTTTTAAAAGTAGACATTTATGGTCTAGGTGTTCACACACTTCAAAGTACTACTGCCCAGGGAGTGGCAAAGATTTACAGAGAAAACTTTTAAATATTTTCACATATTTTAGAATATGTTTCTACTTTTTGTTATTTTCCTTGGTGGGATAAAGATTGGAATGGTATCAATAAAATTCTATAGTCAAATTTATAATCCCACATTTTAAATGAAGCAAAAGCTCTCCAATACTTGCACAGGTTACATGTGTCATTATAAAAAAAAAAAAAAATTCTCCAAATAAACTTATTAGCATCAGCCTCAGAATTGAATCCTTATTGAGTGGGGACTAATATCCTGTTCAGTGGGTCATCAATTCAACAGATTCCTGAGAAATGATATTTACTAAAGTCTAAAAATCAAATCAAACCAATTCCTTTGTGTGTAGATAATTAAGATTTATCAAAGTCATTAAATGTCAGACAAACCTAATATTGAGACAGTCTAGATGGAATCATATTTTAATTATGAAATAATTTAAAACTTCTTTCAAAGGGCCAACATTTCTATTGTTGTCAGAAGATTATTCAAGAGACAATTCCCCAAGGGCCTCTCACCTTCTGCACACCTTCCAAACAGAGGCAGTAAGAGCTTCTGTCCTGCATTGTTTTCTCCTAGGTGTTTGTACAACAAACAGCATTGGAATATGGAGGTAGTGCTTCTTCTAGGCCAAAATGCAAAATCATTTTCTGTCCAAGATAATAAAGATAATGTCTTTCCTCTGAGGCAAAGGTTGAGCAGATTTACTAGTGGCCCCCTTTAAAATATTGGGGTTTCCTATTCTCAAGTTCTTTCAGCTACAATGTAAAACCACTGTCTGTGCAGCACCCACCTGGGACTTCCTCTGCATTGCCTTGGGATATGAGGGCAAAGAGAATCAACACTCACATGATGCTCAGAATGCCTGCAGTGCAATGAGTAACAAAGTCTTTTATTGGAGTGCCTGGGGGGCTCAGTGGGTTAAGCATTCGGTTCAGGTCATGATCTCATGGTTAGCCCTGAGACGGGCTCTTCACGGCAGTGTGAAGCCTGCTTGAAATTCTCTCTCTCCTTCTCTGTACACCTCCCGTATTAGTGCACTCTCTCTCTTTCTCTCTCAAAATAAATAAACTTTAAACAAAAGTTCTTCATTTCTGGCCTGATTACTTGTGACATCTGCCAATATCCGTAAAATTATGGCAGGCCAGCTTGTAGCATGCAAGCAGAGTAAAATTTCAGTCCCTTTACAGTTATTGACAATAAGTAACACCCAATCCCGTGATTGTGGAGGTGGAAGTCTGATTTTAAAAATTACAATTTAGAGGGGCCTGGGTGGCTCAGTTGGTTAAGCACCTGACTCTTGGCCTTGGCTCAGGTGGTCATCTCAAGATTCGTGGGTTCAAGTCCCAACTCCCACTCGAGACTGACAGCATAAGGGCCTGCTTGGGATTCTCACTTTCTTTCTGCTCCTCCCTTCTCTCAAAATAAATAAATAAACTTTTAAAAAATTACATTTTTGAGGTTTTTCCCATGTTACTTCTTTACATGTTTTCTACACCCACACACAGGCTCCTATATTCAGTATAAGAATTTGATAGCATATAATCTTAGCTGGTAGGCTAAGCACTCCCAGTGATCTGTCTTTTCACAGCACCTACCTGATTCCACAGCTTCATGTGGTTCCTGGCATATAGCAGGTACTCAATTTGCAAATAAATAAATTCACCTATTACAGCTCCTTACTTTAAGTTCTCATAATGTTTCTATAACCTCTCTGATTCTTTAACATGTATGTTTCTGTAAACATGCATGTTTCTGTAAAAATGCATCTTTATGGGGGTGCCTGGCCTGCTCTGTCAGTCAGTTGAGCATCTGACTCTTGGTTTCAGCTCAGGTCATGATCTGACCTTTGTGGGTTGGAGTCCCACATCAGGCTCTGCTCTGGCAGTGGTGGGCCTGCTTGGGATTTTCCCTCTCTCTCTCTCTCTCTCTCTCTCGCCCTCTCTCTCTGTCTCTGTGCATCCCCCACTTCTGCTGTCACTGTCTCAAAATATATAAATAAACTTAAAAAGTGCATCTTTAGGCATTTCAATGAGTTTCTAGGAATCATTTTAACATATATTAAATTTCTGTTCATATTATAGAAAGTTGTAGATTAGGATAGATATCTCCATTTATTTAGAGAAACTAGACTATAGTCCTCTACAACAATTTATATATGTACTGACAATAATTTGTTTGCTCTCTTTTCAGTAAGAATGCTAACCACTTTTGAAAATCCTACAAAACGCTGATGTAAATCTGTTAATCTAGGCTTCATCACACCACAGCCTGTTGACCTGATACTGACTTATGTAGCAAAAAAATGTTAGAAATAAATCCTTTCATGTTACCATGTTTTCACACCTATTTCAGAAGTATTTTAGTCCTAGAGAGTATTTTGAAATCCTATCATGATATCATCAGGCCTTCTTTAAATCTCGTTATGGATGCTTTCTGTGATAGAGATGATTCTATGCCAAGCAATTGTGACTTCTACAGAAAACTTTCCTGTGAATTTTCAGAACTACGAGTTACTCATATTCAACTCCCTCTTTTACAATGAAATAATTGTAAAAAGAAAAATTAACTTGTGTTTATGTAACAAAAGATAATTTAGAAAAATGTAATTAAAATTTATTTTTTTTATCCAGAGGTAACTGACCTAGTACATATTAGTTTCAGGTGTGTAAAACATAATGATTTGATATTGCAAAATGTACAGAATGGTGACTGATAATGTTATATTGTATGTTTGAAAGTTGCTAACAGAACTGTTGTTGAACATAGTGCTAGAAGTCCTAGCATCAGCCATCAGACAACAAAAGGAAATCAAAGGCATCAGAATTGGCAAAGAGGAAGCCAAACTTTCCCTCTTCGCAGATGACATGATACTCTACATAGAAAACCTGACAGACTCCACCAGAAGCCTACTAGAACTGATCCAAGAATTCAGCCAAGTTGCAGGGTACAAAATCAACGTACAGAAATCGGTTGCATTTTTATACACCAACAATGAAGCAACAGAAAGAGAAATAAAGAAACTGATCCCATTCAAAACTGCACAAAAAAACATAAAATACCTAGGAATAAATCTAACCAAATATATAAAAATCTGTATGATGAAAACGATACAAAACTTATGAAGGAAATCAAAGAAGACAGAAAGAAATGGAAAAACATTCCATGCTCATGGATCGGAAGGATAAATATTGTTAAAATGTCATTACTACCCAAAGCAATCTACACATTCAATGCAATCCCAATCAAAATTGCACCAGCATTCTTCTCAAAGCTAATACAAACTATCCTATAATTTGTATGGAACCACAAAAGACCCCAAATAGCCAAAGTAATGCTGAAGAAGAAAACCAAAACAGGAGGAACCACCATCCCAGACTTTAGCCTCTACTACAAAGCTGTCATCATCAAGACAGTATGGTATTGGCACAAAAACAGACACATAGACCAATGGAATAGAAGAGAGAACTCAGAATTGGATCCACAAATGTGTGGCCAATTAATCTTTGACAAAGCAGGAAAGAGTACCCAGTGGAAAAAAGACAGCCTTTTTAACAGATGGTCCTGGGAGAACTGGATAGCAACATGCAGAAGAATGAAACCAGATCATTTTCTCACACCATGCACAAAAATGAACTCAAAATGGATAAAGGACCTGAATGTGAGACAGGAAACCATCAAAACCCTAGAGGAGAAAGCAGGAAACAACCTCCTTGACCTCCACCGCAGCGATCTCTTACTTGACACATCCCCAAAGGCAAGGGAATCAAGAGCAAAAATGAACTACTGGGACCTCATCAAGATTAAAAGTTTCTGCATGGCAAAGGAAACAATCAACAAAACTAATAGGAAACCGATGGAATGGGAAAAGAGAGTTGCAAGTGACATATCAGATAAAGGGCTAATATCCAAAATCTGTAAGGAACTCACCAAACTCCACACCCAAATACCAAATAATCCAGTGACGAAATGGGCAGAAGACATGAGCAGACACTTTTCCAATGAAGACATCCAGATGGCCAACAGACACAGGCAACGATGCTCAGCATTACTCATCATCAGGGAAATGCAGGTCAAAACCACACTGAGATACCACCTCATGCCGGTGAGAGTAGCTTAAATGAATAAATCAGGAGACTCTAGATGCTGGTGAGGATGTGGAAAAACGGGCACCCTCCTACACTGTTGGTGGGAATGTAAACTGTTGCAGCCCCTCTGGAGAACAGTGTGGAGGTTCCTCAAAAAATTAACACTAGAACTCCCCTGTGACCCAGCAATAGCACTGCTAGGAATTTACCCAAGGGATACAGGAGTGCTGATGCATAGGGGCACATGTACCCCTGTGTTCATAGCAGCACTTTCCACAATAGCCAAATCATGGAAAGAGCCTAAGTGTCTGTCAACTGATGAATGGATCAAGAAGATGTGGTTTATCTATGCAATGGAATACTATAGGGCAATGAGAATGAATGAAAATCTGGCCATTTGTAGCAATGTGGATGGAACTTGAGGGTGTTATGCTAAGTGAAATAAGTCAGGCAGAGGACAGATACCATATGTTTTCACTCATATGTGAAACAGGAGAAACTTAACAGAGGACCATGGAGAAAAGGACAGGGGAAAAAAATGTTAAGGAGAGGGAGGGAAGCAAACCATAAGAGACTCTTAAACACTGAGAACAAACTGAGGGTTGATGGGGGTAGGCCAGAGGGGAAAAGAGTTGATGGGCATGAAGGAGGGCACTTGTTGAAATGAGCACTGGGTGTTATACGGAAATCAACCCGACAATAAACAAACAAAAAAAGTTTTTTAAAGTTGCTAACAGAGAAACTTTTAATTCTTCATTGATGTTAGCCTCTTTTAAAAAGCTGGATGCATTCAAACTTTTAATGTCTCTCAGGTGGCTCAGTTGGTTCAGCATCTGGCTCTTGATTTGCAGTCAGGTCATGATTCATGGATCTTGACATCGAGCCCCATGTGGGCTGTCAGCACAGAGCCTGCTTGGAGTTCTTCACTTCCCCCGCCCCCACCTCTCTGCTTCTGCCCTGCTTGGGTGAGCATGCTCCCTCTCAAAAATTATGATATACTAACACATGTGAATCAATGATGCACATATTATTTTCATAAGGTGTTTTATTTAAAAAAACTAAATTGTCTGCTAATCATTAAACAAGTTTTAAAAATCCAAATGCTAATAACAGTAAAGATTACAATCTTACTCCCAACTGCCCTCATTAAAGGTTTTCTTATATCCTATGTTCCAGAAAGAAATCAAACATTTATATATGACTTTACTGTAATAATTGCTGCAACTTAAGACAGAAACATTTATTCTTGCAGAGAGTATGCATGCCTGACTTACCAAGTGACCCTGAAAACTGCTTACTCAGATCCTGAACGGATTCTAGCATTTTATGTGGATATTAAAAATACCAATATATAATACAGATGACTCCACATCTTGTCCCCCCCCTTAATATATCTTGGATTTATTTATTGATTGCATCATTCTTTGTATAAATGTGTTATCACCTAACCTATTATATTGCCAATTTCAGTTTTTGCTGTTCACTGCTTTAAAAAATATTGCCACAGTAATTTCTCTATCTAAACTATTATGAATGTATATTTACATGCATATCCTTGTCTCTGCCCCCCAAACTCACATGCACATGCACATGTATAAACATTCCCTTATCTTTCTATTATAAGATATAATTCCCATTTTTGGTAAAACATATGGTCTCCAGTGTTGAGATGTGGAGTTTTAGAATATGTGACAAAACTAAACCTTCCTGTTACTTATCTCTGTAAAAATATTTAGAATCATAAAATAATCTGTCCCATTAATTGATTAGTGTGCACTTTGTTTTGTTTTGTGTGCTCTGCACTAAAGTTCACCCTATTCTAACTTTACTTTCCTAAATCATTATCTACTCTTAATAGCATCACTCACATTACTAATAAAAGAGCTTACTGTGCTTTTTCTTTTAATTAGGAAAGCAAAATTTTTGCATTGTGATTCTCTGGAAATGTTCTTAATTAAAGTGCAATATGGTGCCCAAAGTAAACAAAATTATCTATGTAGTGCAGCAAGTAATTTTATTTTCAGCTAAACTATAGTTACTTTAAAATAAAGAGTAAAGGATTTCAATAGGTGTATCACAGTTAAATTCTTACACTTTGTTTTTAAACATGGCAACCATCAAATTCCATCTTTAAAAATGATAACATTTTTTAAGTTTATTGTTAAGTTGGTTTCCATATAACCCCCAGTGCTCATCCCCACAAGTTTTTAAATCATAACGCTTAGCTCCATTTAAGTAAATGATTATATCTAATTTTAAGCTAGTATGAATATAATGAAAATAAACATATTCAAAATGCATTATATAAAAACATTACTGAAAATTAAAATGTTTTAAATTCACCAGAAGAGCTCACTGTTTCAAGAAATCTAATCTTATTTTGTTTTAAAAGCAAAAATAGTTTTACATGTCTTAGTCATCGAGAACTGACTACATGCTTGACAATCCACATTACTTCACTTAATAAGACCATTAACTTTAAATTAATGTTTTAACATAACCACTTATAGGTGACAAAAAAATGGTAAATTGTCCAGTGTCACACAGCTAAAAATATCAAAGCTGGTACCTTAATGCATTTTTTGATTAAAAAATCTACACTCTGAAATAAGCTTCATGTCTTTTTATGTCATTAATTTTATATTTCATTTTTTATTTTTATAAGGTGTTTACAATGCAAATATATTATGAATATAATCTTTTGTGAGTCAATAATAGTCCTTATTAAATTTCCTAGCCTTAATTTAAATGTCAGTGTCTTCTTTTTTATACTTTGCTCAGTTTATTTGTCACAACCACTTTATAACATAAGGGGACAGCACAAACAGTAGCCAAGGGCATGGGCTCAAAATCAGGCAGAGTTTTTAATCCCAGCTCTACTACTTCCTCCCACCCAGCTTTACTGAGATATAATTGGCATATAACATTGTTAAGTTTAGGGTATACAACATGAGGATTTAGTACACATATATATTGTGAAATTATTGCCACAGTAAAGTGAGTTAACACATCATTGCTCCACTCTTTTTTTTTCCCTACTGTTTCATTTAAACTTAAGTTAGCTAACATATAGTGTAGTATTGGTTTCAGGAGTAGAATTTTGTGATTAATCACTTACATGTAACACCCAGTGCTCAACTCGACAAGTGCCCTCCTTAATGCCCATCATCCATTTAGCCCATCCCCCTGCCCAACATCCCTCTATAAACTATGTTTGTTCTCTATCCTTAAGAGTCTTTTATGCTTTGCCTCTCTCTTTCTCTTTTTATCTTATTTTATTTTATCTTATTTTATTTTTCCTTCCTTTCCCAAATGTTCATCTGTTTTGTTTCCTGAATTCCACATATGAAGGAAATTATATGATAACTGTCTTTCTCTGACTAACTTATTTAGCTTAGGATAATACAATCTAATTCCATCCATGTTATTGCAAACGGCATGATTTAATTATTTCTAATATGAGTAATTCCATTGTCTATATGCCACCTCTTCCTTACCCATTCATCAGTAAATGGACATTTGGGCTCTTTCCATAATTTGGCTATTGTTGAGAGTGCTGCTATAAATATTGGAGTGCAGTTGCTTCTTCAAATAAGTATTTTTAGATAAATACCTAAAAATGTAATTGCTGGATTTAGGGTAGTTCTATTTTTAACTTTTTGTGGAATCTCCATACTGTTTTTAGAGTTCCTGCACCAGTTTGCATTCCCACCAAAAGTGTGAGAGGGTTCCCCTTCCTCCAAATCCTCACCAACATCTGTTGTTTCCAGAGTTGTCCATTTTAGCCATTCTGACAAGTGTGAAGTGGTATCTCATTGTGGTTTTGATTTGTATTTCCCTAATGGTGACTGATGTTGAGCAATTTTTCATTTTTTCTGTTGGCCATTTGTATGTCTTCTTTGGAGAAATGTCTGTTCATGTCTTCTGCCCATTTCTTAACTGGATTCTTTATTTTTTCGGTGCTGAGTTTGATAAGTTCTTTATAGATTTTGAATACTAGTCTTTTATCTGATATGCCACTTGTAAATATCTTCTCCCATTCTGTGAGGTTGCCTTTTAGCTTTATTGATTGTTTTCTCCATGGTGCAGAAGCTTTCTATCTTGAAGTCTCGATAGTTCGTGTTTGCTTTTTCTTTCCCTTGCCTTTGGTGACATGTCTAGTAAGAAGTTGTTATGGCTGAGATCAAGAAGTTGCTGTCTGTGTTCTTCTCCTCTAGGATTTTGATGGCTTTTTGTCCCACATTTAAGACTTTTATCCATTTTGAATTTATTTTTGTGTATGGTGTAATAAAGTGGTACAGTTTCATCCTTCTGCATGTTGTTGTCCAGTTTTCCCGACACAATTTGTTGAAGAGACTATTTTTCCCCATTGGATAATCTTTCCTCCTATGTTAAGTATTTGTTGAATGTATGGTTGTGGGTCCATTTTTGGGTTCTAAATGTCAGTGTCTTTATATTATTCTTCAGAGACTACTAGAACTTGAGAACTTTATTCTAGTGTGCAAGTATTCATTTTTTTCTGTATTTTTTTAAGTCAAAGCAAATTAAGCTCCATTTCATAATGCACTGAAGCCCAGAAAATATGACTACAATTTTCAGGTGACCATGAGTTGAAAGATAATTTTAAAAGACAGAAAACAGATGTATTTAATCTCCCATTCTTGTTATTGGGTAGTTGAAGAATCAACTGTTTGATTCTTAGGAGTACTTTAGTTGTGAATATATTTCCAAATAACATAGTTAAAGTACCCCTAAGTAGAGAAAATAGCATAAAATGAATTGCATCAGTTTTTATAAGGAGGATTACAAGATCATCTCATTATACAGCACATGAGAAAGTAATTTGCCTGTCAGAGAAATGATTGTCTAATAGTTGTTAATATCTAGTTTTACTATGTCATTAGCTACAATTTTTTCCTGAACTCCCTCCACTTGTACAATAAGGAGATAGTTTCTGCCTGCATTCTAAATATCCAAACAAGTTAACTTTAAAATTAGCATATTCTTATTGGCTTGTCAATAAGAATTCTTATTGGCTTGGACAAACACTATTCATCTATGAATAGTTACAGTGGATTGTAAAGTGCTAAGATCAAATATATATATTTCAGAGACAGTATAGATGCTAGACACAGAACATCAGACTTTCCTTAGTACTATTTCTCCCCACTTCAGGTCACATGAGTGGATTAAATCATATATAGAGAGGGCACAGGTCAAAATAGAAATATTTGGGGCTGCCTATTCACACATTTAGAAAGCTATGAAACAGTTGTAAAAACAAATTCTTTTTTCTCTCACTTTTCTTCTTCTTGGAGCCAAAATTGCCTCTGGACACAGTTAATAACAATTATCCATAGATTCTTGTGAGCAGGGTATCTTGGAGCATATAGCAAAAGTTTTTAAAAAAGGATGCAAAGTACAAAGGAAGAAGGAAGAGGAGGAGAAGAAAAGAAAGAAGGGGAGAAGGATAAGGGAAAAGAAGAAAAGAGGGAGAAGGAGATGAAGGAAAAGAGGAAAGAGAAAGGGGAGAGGAGGAGAAGGAAGAAGAAGCCACAGCTTACAATAGACTATCAGGATCAAACATCAAATAGGTCCATTCATGTAATAAAAATGGGTTAAACTTATTTATTTTAAATAATACTCATTAAACAAAATGATATGAAGGGATAGCAATAATGGAAGGATAAAACATGCAATGGCCAAAAATAAAGGAAAAAAGAGATGGTTATATTGTTATCATAAAAAGAACTGAAAGTTCAAAGCATTAAATAGGAAAAGGAGTTATTTTATACTGGTAAGAATGCATCTACAAAGGAAAGAGCATATTCATAAATTTGTATGTACCAAATAATATGAGATTAAAATTCAATGTGTAGATAAACTGATAAAAATAAAAATCATAGTGTCAGATTTTAATATAACATTTTAACAAAATTATTTTAAAAAATATGAATTGATTTAAACTACAGCCTTACCATTCATGGTTTAAAATGTGTATCTCATAGTTCATAAAAGTTATTTTAAGAATCTGTAGGAACACTGTTTATTAAAGCAAATATTAGAGAAAAAATTGAAGCCCAAATATAGAAGAAAACTTATAGACATTATAGTACAACCTGCTGAAATAACAGCTTTCTGGAGACCTAATAACATGGAAAAAACTTGCATTTTATTTTAAGAAAAAATATTAGGTTTCTCTTTGATATCCCACTGTGTATTAATAGTATATTAATACATTATAAAAAGATTGAAATCCACAGGTAACTCTGGAATTCTTTTTTGTATTTTTTTAATAGTTTCCAAATGACCTATAATACATAGCTTCAGTAATTAGAAGCCAAAAATGCAATTTTAAGAACAAAGTTAATTTTGTATTTATTTTTTATTTTTAAATTTTTTTGAAAATAAACTTAATTTTTTAATTGAAATGCCATTTGCATAATTTGACAAGTGATGTAGAGAGTGTTTCATGAGAGCCTTTTGTTGAAATTTTAATTATGTAGATATGAGGTACAAAGAATTTAAGAAAGTTGTAATAGCTGCAGCTTGGTCCATGAGTTCTAGCTCTTACAAAACATTTCACACACATATAGACACCCCTGTTCATTTCACATTTGGGCCTGGTAGTTTTGACTTGAGCTCCAAGTGAATAGTTTTTTCTTTTCTTGTTCCATTGGTTAGTTTAAGAGAACCTTTAAAATGAATATTTACAAACACTGCTTGGCTTGCGTAGGGAGCCACCTATTATTTCAAGAATGGGACTCCTGTTGCTGCAGTCTGAGTCTTGTGAAGAGCAAGGATGAGAGGCAAAATTGCAGCTTTTAAATATTTTTAGAAAAGAATGAGTCAACTTGCTGACATCAGGCACTGCAATCAATTCCCATCATCTTTTCATTCTCAGGAATACATGGGGAAAAAGACCATTTCAAAGCTAAATTGATGTTTCACTACTGAACAGGACTTTAAAAGCTCTTTGCAGACCAGATTCTTGTTTCTTTTATGTATCTTGGATATTGAAAGTAGAGTCAATATAAAGTTGTTTAATGTTTTTGTAGATTGCCTTGAGTTTTCTTCCTGTATCTTTTAGAATCCCTTCCTTAAGGATTCTTAATCATCTCATCATTTCAACACCCCTATAATGCAGTAACCATGTCTGTCTTAAATGACCATAATAATAATTGGTCTTCCAGAGAGGTGTATATTCCTACCATAGTGATATGGTTCTAAATCATAATAATAATTAAAAATAGGAATTTTTGGCTAACATCAAAGATATTTTTCATATCAAGATATTCAGTCATCACAGTAGATGAAATATTTAAAAAATAATGTGTAAACGCACTATAATGAGTTACAGTATCATAAATTATATCACTAAGGAACTATTAGTACTAACCTAGATATATATAATTTTCACTGACTCTGTAAACAAGGTGGCTAAAATGAAAAGCAAATGGTACCAGCAAGAAATATTTTTAAAACCATCAAAATACATTATTTTACAACTGAGCTTCTAGACAGATTAAGCATTATCATGCAGATGGAATGGGAGGGGGAAGGATTTTGATAAGATTGCAAATTTTTGCTTGGTGGTAAAATAGGGAGTAAAGACATTTTGGAAATATATATGAGTGTTTTAAGAAGTTATGGTATCTACTGGAAAAAAGTGTGTAGAGAGAGTCACATGCATAGCAGACAAAATTGAGGGTAGAAACATCCTGCATCAAAATAATTGTGTACATTGACTCAGCCATAGAACAAGCTTTGTTTAGCATTTTGTAGGTTTATTTTTTAGATGTATTCAGTGGGTAGTTTCTGGCACTTGGTGATTTCTGGCAGATGGAATGAATTAAGGTTAAATACTCAGACAGCTTATGCTTTATAACAGTATTTTTGGAGATTTTAAGAGTGTTCCTTCAGCTAGTTTCCAAGTAGCCTTTTCCTTCTTTGTTTCCTTCTGAAAAGAATGACCTCCCTGAAATTTGCATTTTGAAAGGATGGCCCTGAGTTTCTAGATAGGACTAAGGAGAACATTCACATCTCAAAACATAGAGAAACTTCAAGTTCCTCCAAGAAGATCTATTGTTTCCTAAATCTGAAATTTTTACAATACTTATGAGCCTTTTGAGATGAATAGGGATTGACAGAAAAGTGGCCTTTTCTGTTCTTGTGAAAGCTCAGTTTATAGGACAGCTGTTTTTAATTCTTTGAATTGGGTTACAACCTGAATGCAATCAAGGGACTGAGCCAATCACCCCACTATATTATCTTTAACTATAGTTGAAATCAAAAGATTCCTGTGTTTTAGATTTAGACCTAATTGTCTTTGGAATGTTTTTCTTTCTCTCTGGGTACATTGTTTCATTTAGCTGAAGAGAGAGGGCCTAAGAAAGGAGAGAGAAAAAAAAAAAAGAATAAAACCTATAAGGCTTTGAATATCATTTTCCAATTTGGTAGATTTCTGACCATTAGAGCTCCTTAAAATCCTCTCAAATATCTTGTTAGGTTGCCACCAAGACAAACAGTAAATATTCCTGGCAGTACTGAATGACCCCTTGTACGCAAGACACATCCTCCCAAAAGGGTGCCAAAGATACTACCCTCTAAAGATCCAGAGCTACTTTCAAAAAGTGCCAAAAGAAAGTCTTAGACAAAAACTCTGAGAGCTGGCAACAGTCAGCAGGACCTGCTAAAATTAATTTGCATATCAGATCCACAAAGTGGAGGCCTCAGTGGCCCAGCCCCACAATACAAATCTAAACCCAGGTCAGCTTGCATGTATGAGAAACATCTGTCAAGGAGTCCTAACAAATCACAATCCTCTAACTCAGCTTAGCTAGTTTATCTTCATTTAGTAAATAGGGCCTGCTTAGCCTTTTAAGGAAATCCCTGACCTCCTAGCCAAGCAGTCTGTTTTCCTGTCGTCTCTTCTAAGGTTCCTTAAACTCACTCTTGCACAAAATCCTACAGGAACGGTGTTCTGCTGCTTGTGAGGTACTTTTCTAATGAATCATTCTGTCTAATTGGAATATTTCTCATAATGCCCATTGTAATTCTAGATTGTCTTAGTGAGATTTTACCAGTTTTGTAGGTTTCTACAGCTTTCAGGGAAACAGTTCTTTGACATAAGCAGGTATGCTGGAATGAAGCACTTTCAGCTCTTTGAAACTTGAAGATTCTATTTCTTTAGCTAGGCCTTAGATCTCCTGTAGCCAAATTAATACCTAAGAGGAACCTGCACTGGGTTGAGGATTTTGTGGTGTGCTATAGTGTGCCTTCTTGCATGGAAATTTTCTTGAGGTTGATAGGTGGCTTAGTATCAATTTAACCCATTCTGTGATTAACTTATCCTAGCACAAGAGTCTAGAGTTACGTGTCTCCTGCTCTAATGGTTTTTAAGTGCTTGATTCATGCCCACCGAATGTTGTGGCTTTGGCTTCCATGAGCAATAATAGATCTACTGTTTCTTTCATGAAATTTTATTTATAGTGTGGATGACTTGATGGCTTTTAATGGTGTGAGTGACTTGATTCTACTTAGATTTTAATATGCCATTGGTCAAACATTCTGAATTTCTTGTCTTAATTTATTCTTCAAGTCCTCCAATAGTTTATGCTATGGACTTACTTAAAGGGTCTGTGAGTCCCCCTAATGACTAACGCCCATTGTAGTCATCAGAATTCCTTCTTCCTGAGTCCCCTAATGGCCGCCATTAACTGTTAAATCCTAGAATAATTATTACAGAAACTTGCAAGGATCTCAAAACTTTCCTGGGAACTTTAAAAAACTTTGAAAATTTTCTGGGAAACAAATATATAATTTTGCGGGGCTTTTTAAAAATATAAAGGCAGAATCAATATTTTATTGTTACTTATAATCAGATGGCAGTTGGGTATATAGTCTTCATGCTTGACCTTTTTGCTTTAGAAGTAAAAACTTAGTTTAAAACAGCTAATAACTGGTTATGTTTTAAAAAGCATGATTTGATTAATTCTTTAATGGTGGCTTCAAGTTCTTATTAGCTCTAGAAAATTCACCATTTTGTCCATTTTTTTTTTTTTTTAAACTGGAAGGTTTGGCATTTGACTTCGCCCTCTGAAAGCAACACTTGAAGCAAAAAAATGTATTTGTATATAAATATAATAACATAATTTAAATATGTGTATTAAAAAACAAAGTTTGTATCAGAATGCTGCACACAGGGTGTGAAGCTTAAATCTGAGAGTGACTTATTCATGTTTCTTGGTACTGATGAGAGGAACAATAAGCTAAAAGGGGTCAGTGTGCATCTCATGGACTCTTAGCAGTCAGCTTCTGATCCTACTGACTGTCACCAGAGACTTTAAAAATGATAAAAGACAATTTAGGATATACAAACACACTTTATTTAACACTTCATGAAGCAGACAGTCTTCATTCACAGAACTGCTGAACTGTCTTTACTGAAGAACATAAATGAGTAAATACAAAAAATGATTAACAAATCACCAATTTGGAGACAGTCATGTAAAAAATTGACTTAGGCAAGTATCCATCAACAGACATTGAGCCATTGGGTGAATAGTTCCTGGGAAGCAGATATTCATATAGTTGGAAAACATCAGGCCAGATTAACAACTCGCATGTCCATAATTCATAAAAGCTGACATTGTCTGTTGATATATGCCAAGCAATGTATACATTCCTTGTAATATGGTTTAAATGGTTTGTAAATAGCTTAATCTAAGTATGATCATGAAATAACAGAGACTGATTTAAATTGTGGAGTATTTTATATAAGTGGCCTGGATGCTTCAAAAGTATCAGTGTTAGGAAAGATAAAGTCCGGAAAATTTAAAAAGACTAAACATACATGCAACCAAATACAGTGCAAAATTCTTAATGGAATCATGTGTTAAAACAAGGTTGGCAGTTCATTTTATGAACTATTAGATTATTCATGGATTACATTTTGTATAATATTATTGAATAAAAGTTAAATTCCTTGGAATGAACACTGGGAATCTGTCTATATAGAAGGCTATCCTTGATCTTAAAGGTAAGTGGATGAAATTTAGAATTGAGTACCATTATGTCAGTGATTGACTTTTGAATATATATACCAAAGGAGAGAGAGAAAACAATTGCCAAATGTTAACAACTGATAAATCCTAGCAAGAGGTAAATGAATGTCATTAAAATACGACTTTTACTATAACTTTTCTTTAGGTTTGATACTTTTGAAAGTAAAAAAAGAGAACAATTCAAAACAAACAAAATACAGAATTTTAAGCATTCCTAAAAGTTTTATCTTCATGAATCCCATCCATTTTGCTACCAAAGATTTACTTTATAATGATTTTAATATAAGCAAAGACTTTATTGTGACTACAAAGTTTTAGGAGACCATTTAAGAATCTTATTTTCTTGGAGTGCATAGGTGGCTCAGTCAGTTAAGTGTCAGACTCTTGGTTTCGGCTCAGGTCATGACCTCATGGTTTGTGGGCTCCAGCCACACATCAGGCTCTGCACTGACAATGTGGAGTCTGCTTGGGGTTCTTTCTCTCCCAATCTCTCTCTGCACCTCCCCCACTTGCTCCCTCTCTCTCCCTCTCTCAAAATAAATAAATTAACAAAAAGAATCTTACTTTCACAACAGTCAAAAATTGAAATTACTTCTCGCAAACATAATAACCCTTCTTCTTACAAGAGCCTTTACAATTTACCTTTCCATGTCTCATCCGAATATGTAAAAGGTTATGGTTTTGTGCACAATTCCTTTTAATCTTTGTGTGGATTTAAGAATATACTCAGTTCTTTTAATGATATGAAACATTCATTCAATAATGAATGGATGTTTTCATAGTAGTTTTGGTAATACAAGACCGAAATTAGATTCTAGCTGAAAGTAGATGGAGACAATTCCCAATCTATACTCAAAATAATGTACTATTTCTTGGAGTAACAGAAAATAAATGCAAAGAGAAAATAGCTATACACTTCAAACCATGACAGCTTTGCAAATCGCATAACAAAGTTAAAAGTATAAAGAAAATTGTCATGTTCAGAGGTACAGTGAGAAGTCATTACTTAAACCCTTTGGGAGGTAGGAAGAGGAGTGGAAAGTTTACTTTGTGTTATTTTGAAAGAGAAAAAACCTGGCGCTATCCATTTGCCTACAAATGGAGAGCTACGAATACTCGAATACTCGTTTTACTTACAATCGAGACATTGCACTGTGAAAATCTGTGATAGGATTCTGAAAGAGCTTACATGTTTACTTATTTAGACCATTAAAATAATGAAAATATCATCCTTTCTCACAAAAGATACATACACTCGAGGCCACAACTTTTTTTCCTTCTCTTCAGACTGGCCTAACTCTTAAAAAATGTTATCTCCTTCGAAAAGGTAAGCAATGTGTACAAATTTTAGAAAGCACTCACAACAAAAAACTGTCATCAAAGTCAACAATTTTGTACTGATTGGCATGAAAATTTGAATGTTAAGCTGATTCTTCTTTTGGAATCTTTTGATCACAGCAGCATTCTGCTATATTAGGCTTTCAAATTAAATGGTTGTAAGTACTCTCCTTACTGTATCTCTCCATTCATGTTAATCTACCGAAACTAAATATAAGCTTATTTGTCACCAACTGGAACAATATTTTTAAGACTGTTGGTCACAGTCTGATGGCATCAACTGTATGTATTGAGACTAGCATTTATAAATAATACAGCAGGATAAGATAAAGCAGACCATAATACTTCTACATGCATCACAGTAGCAGGCATAAATATTGTTAGTGAATGAGTGTGTGTATTTATGCGTGTAGTTTGCAATATCAAATGTCATGTTCTTGGTTTCAATTTATTTAAGTTGATTTATTTTTGAGAGAGCAGACATGCAAATGGGGGAGGGGCGGGGGGGAAAGAGAGAGAGAGAGAGAGAGAGAGAGAGAGAGAATTCCAAGAAGGCTCCGTACTGTCAACACAGAGCCTGATATGAGGCTCAAACCCACAAAACCATCAGATCATGATCTGAGCCAAGATCAAGAGCAAGAGCCAGACACAACCAACTGAGCCACCCAGGCCCCAACTCTTGGTTTCAATTTAAAAAGTTGAAGGCAATCACTTGAATTTTATAGGACAAAATAGGAATTTTAATATACAATAGAAAATTTTAATGAAAAATATTTCCAAGTACAGCAAGATTTAAGTTACCAGCCTTACTAAAGAAGACTTGTGTTTTTGTAAATATTTTATTAATGTTTTCTCATGTGGAAAATACATGCTTATCACAAATGAAACTAGAAAAATTAGAAAATCTGATTTTGAGTCAAATTGAGCATCTTCAAAAGATATTTGTATTTTATTGTGGATTTCTTAGATGAAATATTTAAATATTTTTCTATTAGGTGGTTAATACTTCTCTTAGTGATTTATAAAATTTAGATATTTATCCTATATTTTACAAATATTTTTCCAGTTTGCCTATAGTGTTTAAGTTTGTTCAGATATTTTCAAAATATATGTAGTGAAATTTATTATGTCAATTGCTTCTGGATTTGTCTCTTTAAGGCTTTTCCTATGTTCAGATCATATATTTTACCTTCCTTTCTCATGTATTAATACTTAGAATACAGGTACTCAATAGGTATTTTATCTTTTTTTTTTAACATACCAGTATCCTACTAGTATAAACTCTTTTAAATCATGGGAGATACATAGAATATTTACATTAATATTTTAAATATGTTTCTGGTTCTTATTTTTTATTTTTTATAATTAAAAAATATTTTTAAAAGTTTAGCATAAAAAGTAGATAAAATTAAAACTACAGTTTAATGAATGATTAGTCTAAAAATACTCACATGATAGTTCAATAAACCTTAAAAACTAAAAATAATCAAATAATGAAACAGAGATCAAGATATAAGTTAATACTAGCAGAACTTAACATTATCAGTCCACTAAGAAACAAACATTCTAATACCTGTAGTAGGTTACTTTTGAGTGCACATCAATGTTATGAATATGGAATAAAATTGTATGAGTCGGACCTCTTCTGCTTAACATGATTGTGGAATCTATAGAAGCTGTTGTATCTTGCATGAGTTTGCTCACTTTCATTTATGATATTGCATTAAGTGACTGTCCCAAATGTGAATTAGCATATGAATCGTTTAAGTGTACGAATTTCATGAACAGTGTTACGACATTTTTGTATATTTTATATTTTTTATTTCGATATCATTTCTCCTTGTGTTAATTTTGGTAATTTGTGTTTTTCAAGAATGTGTCCCTTTTCATTTAAATATTCAAATATATTGGTATTTAGATAGCATTTTAATTTTCAAATCACAGTGTTCATTGCTTGAACCTGGTCTAGTCTTCATCTTCACTCACTCTCCTATGGCAATAACCACCAAATTCCTTTTGTAGCCTGAAACTCTTCTTTGCATAAAAGAACCACCTGCTTATTCTAAATCTCTACTTGGATGTCTAAGAATCTCCAACTTAACAAGCTCTGAATTTAAACTCTATTTCCTCTCAATTTGTTTGTACTTTCTGAGACTTCATCTCAGCAAATGGCAACTTTCCTGCAGGTGTTCAGGCTAAAACCTTGAGATAATCTCCCCCCACCCCATACCTCATAGGAATCTCTTGGCAATATCTATTGACTTTTTTCAGAAAACAACCACTACTGCTTCCTCCATTGCAGCCACTCCGACCCAAGTCAAAGTCCCTTTTTGCTGTGATTATTGTGACAGCCACTTAGTAACTCTTCCTCCTTCTCCTTCTCCTCTTCCTCTCTCTTCCCTCTTCCATTCTTTTTCTTTATCATCTTCTGGGTTTCCCCTTCTCTTCTCTTCTTACTCTTCTCTTCTTACTCTACCTTCTCTTTCACCTCTTTCCACCCCCCTGACCCTGTCTCTTTTTGTATTTAAACAGCTAGACTAATCAACAAAACTCAGATCCTGTATTTCAGCCTTCTACCCAAAGCCCTTCACAAGTTTTTGTCTTAATCCTCTTGAGAGCAAAAAGCCTTAAAGTGGTCTATATTAACAGGTAATTGATTTCCAAATTTCCTTTATTAGCCTTATCTCTTCTAATTGTTCTTTCTTTCTATGCCTCAAAAGACACAGCATGTACCTGTCTTAGAGTCTTTTTCACTTGATTTTCTTTTGCTAAAATATTTTTTCTTGATCCACATGAATCAAATATTTCTCAATGAGTTTCTGTATTGTATTTAAATCATAATCCCATACCAGACATTTCATAGTGCCTTCTCAGATTTACTTTTCTTATTATCTATATGGCAAATTTTAACATACCATATACTTGTATATCATGTGTATATGTACATATTCATTTATTTTTTGCTTATTTATGTTTTTGTTTATCTGTATCACAAGTGAGAATATAAGTGTCCTGATGGGAAGGATTTTGGTTGTTTTTTTAGAACATGGAATGGCATCTAACACATGATAGACACTTAATAAATATGTGGCAAATGAAAACTTTGGATAAATGAGTAAACTACTTCTTTTAGAATCGTCTGTGGTGCAGGGCATTTATGCTAAATTCTCCATTCTTTGAAATCTGGAAATGTCTTTGTTTACCCTAAATTGTAAAAGAGCGTTTCTGTGTAGACAACTAAAAGGTTGGGATTTACTCTCAGCTCTTTGAAGATTTTATTCTACTCTCTTCTAAATTCCTTAATATTTTCTGAAGCTTTTTGTTTATTGTAAAGGATCTGTCCTTTCTCCCCAGGTATTTTTAAATATAGATTTTTAAAAATACACTGTTTCCAATTTCCACTTATCCATGTCTTTATTACCCGAAAAATACACAGCTATGATCTATGATCCTATTGAATTTTTCTTCTGCTCCTTCTATATTTTCTATTCTTTTTTGGTATTTTGATTAAATACACATTAGAATTTTTAGTTCAATACTTCACACATATTAAAATGACCTTAATATTTTACATATTTCTGTCTCTATATTTGATTCTATGGTAGCATACAGTATATACATTTTCTGATATTTTCAACAACTTTGCTTTTATTATTGAATGTTTATTGATTGTTTACAAATACACACTTGACCATTAGGTTATGATATCTCATTTTTCTGATGGCAAATTTTATTTCATTGAATAGTTAATATGTAATATCTTTATATACTTTTTGATACTTTTATATGTGAAATCTTGTGTTTATGATTACATTTGATTTCTGTCTTCTGACTTTGTGGTTATTTTGAAGATCTTTGTTTATGGTCTTCTATTTAGTTTATCTTGATGCATGGGAAACATGGTGGGAAATAAATCCAATAACTTCAGGACCTTTTACATAGTAAAATTTCTAGGGTCGTAGCAGATGGATCATGTCAAAATACTCCTGTTAAGTGAAAGATAAATTGTTGCATCTGGTCATCATAAGCAAAAAGAGGTACAATGCCTGGTGGATGTCTTGGGATATTGGAGGCGACATACTCATCATTTGGATGTGTTCTTCTGTCCAATTTACTGACAAACCTGAAAAGCTGCCTGGTTTGAGTTGTGCCCGGAACATAAGAAGTTCTCTGCTATAGGTCCATCCTGCCTTGAAAGCTTCTCTGACACTAGGGGTATGTGATGGAGTAGGTTCAATGGTGTTTGACGGGTCAGTGACAGGGAGGCTGTTTGTAGGTTTTGGCAAACCCTTGTAGGTGAATTGTAGTACAGACCCTTAGAATGTTAGAGCAGAGCCCTGATATCCTCTGGATAACTCCTCTCCTTTTGAGAAACTGTTCTTGATGAGTCTTATTTCACCTACTTAAAACTGGGCATTCACAACAGTGCTCTGTCACCCAAAAGTAGTGTATATAACATGATCTGGCCTGAAGGCATAAGTTACCTGAAGAAGTGGTCCAAATGTCCATGAACCCCACTTCTGCTGTGCTATATTCTCTCTCTCAGCCTACACCCATGACTTCATGGGGATTTGCCTATGAGTAAAGGAGAAGGAGGAAGAGAAGACTTAGATCTGGCTTAAAGATGTTTCTGCAAGATAAATATAGTCAATACCTGATGGTGAAGAGCTTCCACACTACAACTCCTGTCTTGGACATCTCTGAAGAAGGGCAGTGAAGGGAAATATTCCCAGTGGGCAGAACTTTAAGCAGTGCACCTAATTTTTCACTCTTCTGGGAAAGAGCAGTGGGCTGACCTGTGATTCATGGGCTCTTCTCACTGGTTTGACTGAATGTCAGGGACTTAGAAGAAACACAATAGGAACATATGATCTCTCTGAATGGGCAAAAAACAACATGAAAATGTGTGCCTCACATGAATGTTCACCAAAGGGTGACCTCCACAGAGGAGGATTTTAATGATCAAGTTGATAGGATGACCTATTCTATATATACCAGTCTTCATCTCTCTCCAGCCACCCCTGTCATTGCCCAATGAGTTCATAAACTAAGTGTTTCTTGTAGCAGGGACAGAGATTATGCATGGATTCAGCAATCTAGACTTCCATTCACCAAGGCCAACCTGGCTCTGGCCACTGCTGAGGGACCAATCTGCCACCAACAAAGACCAACACTGAGTCTTCCACATGGCATCATTTCCTTATGTTTATCAGGTAGCTATTTGGTGATAGGTTGATTATTTAATACACTTCTATCATGGAAAAGGTGGCATTTTGTTCTTATTGGAATAGATACTTTTTCTGGATATGGATTTGGCTTCCCTGCATGCAATGTTTCTGCTAAAGCTACCAACCATGGACTTAGAGTGCCTTACTCACTGACATGATAAATCACACAAAATTGTTTCACATTAAAGGACTTGCTTTGCTGCAAAAGAAGTGAGGCAATGGTTGGAATGCCTAGGTGGCTCACTTGGTTAAGCGTCTGACTTTGGCTGAAGTCATGATCTCCTAGTAGGTGAGTTCAAGCCCTGCATCCGGCTCTGGGCTGACTGTCCAGAACCTGGAGCATGCTTCAGATTATGTCTCTCTCTCTGCCACTCCATCACTCCCTTGCTCATTACCAATGAAGCAAAGGGCTTATTATTATGGAATTTAACTGGTCATACCATGTTCTCTAACCTCTGTAGCTGGCTTGACTGAATGGTGGAATGGCTTTTGAATGTTTTTTTTATAGTCCTACCTAGGTGACAATACCTTGCAGGGTTTGGTTAAGATTTCCCGGAAGGCTACGTATGCTCTGAATAAGCTTCCAATATGCGGTGGTATTTCTCCCATAGCTAGGACTCCTAGGTCTAGGAATCAAGGAATGGAAATGATGAGTGGTACCACTTGCTATTTTTCCTAGCGATCCTCTAGCAAAATTTTTTGCTTCCTCTTCACAGTATCTTAGGCTTTACTGGCCTTAAATTTCTTAGTACCAAAGGGGTGAATGTTTTCACCAGAAGACCCAACAATGATTCTCTTGAACTAGACATTAAGAATAATACCTGGTCACTTTAAGCTCCTTGTGCCTCTGAATCAATAGGCAAAGAAAGGAATTACAAATGGATTGTTCTTGACTACCAAGGGGAAATTGGAGAGTGGAGATGAGGAAAAGTATATCTAGAATACAGGGAATTCCTTAGGCTGTCTCTTAGTATTTCAGTTACCTGTGATTAAGGTCAATAGAAAACTACAACAGTCCAATCCAGGCAGGACCAATAATAACCATGACTCTTTAGGAAAGATGGTATAGGTCACTCTACCAGTTAAAGAATCACACTCAGCTGAAGTGTTTGCTGAAGACCAAGAGAATAGTATAACCACATGACAAGTTATGGAAATAAAGACTAATTTTTATGAGTATTTCCTCATTTTTATTTTTCATTATAACATTTTTATGGGGATCTGTTATCAGTGATTATGACTCATTGAAAACTCAAATGATAATCTTTTTTAGCAATAAAGTATTTTTAATCAAGTTATATTCATTGTTTTTTAGACATGATGTGATTTTTTTACTTAAACTATAGAATAAACATAACTTTTATATGCACTGGGAAACCATAAAAAAGTCATTTGACTTGCTTTGTTGTCATATTTTCTTTATTGGGGTGGTCGGGAACAAAATACAGTATATATTCAAGGTATGCTTATATTTTTATATCTTTAAACATAGTTATATTAGCTCCTTTATGATCATTATCTGCAAACTTCAACTTCTAGGTCCCACAGTATTATCTTTTTTTAATGTCCTTTACTTTCTGAATTAATTACATCTTTCTGCTTCCTTAAATATTGACTAATTTTGGATTGTTTCTTTGGACATGGCAATAGTTTTTAGAAACTATAGATGATCTTATGACTCTATTTTATTATTAAGTATTAATATCATTAATTGGTTTCTAGAGTAGAACTCTGTGATTCATCACTTACATTTAACACCCAGTGTTTATCCCAAGTGTCCTCCTTAATCTTTATCACCCATTTAGCCCATCTCCCATCTACCTCCCTCCATCAACCCTCAGTTTGCTTTCTGTAATTAAGAGTCTCTATTTTTTTTAAATTTATTTTCAAAGACCTATAATTTCTCTGAGCTTGATCTATGAAACTCCATTTCCCCTTTTAGCCTGATTTGAGTCTTCCCTGTGCATGAGTAGTTCAGAAGTTAGCCAGAGATTTAGGTAGAGATTGTACAGAAAATTTAGAGATCTCTTGCTTTCCCTTCTGGTATTTCCTCCTACTTTAAGTATTGCATTTTTACTAAATCCCATCCTATATTCTCTCATGCCAGTAGGACTGCAGGGCTTTTGTTAAATTTTAGCCACATTGGATTATAGTGGCTTGAGACTCCTCTCAGGATGAGTCATAAATAATTTGACCTAGTGTCATTCCCTTTCTCTTTGTGTCAACTTCCATGGAATATCTGCTTGCTTCTGTCCCTCTCCAGTGCCTTTAGGAAAATGTTTGTTTTGTTGAGTGTATAATTGTTATCTGCAGTAGCGGGGGTCCAGTGAGAGATTACTTAGCCATGACAGGAACAGAACTCCATAAGGAATGGCAGTTATTGGAACCTGAAGATTGTGCAGAACATAAAATAGAATAGATCTGATGAGATCAGAAATGAAATCCATCTTGTTACGTTGTTCACATCTGGTCTACATTTGAGAGAACTTTTTTCAACAATTCTTTTGAACATTTCTAAATTTTACTACCACATTTTACATTTACGTAACTTAAGACTTAATAGATATTATAAAAAGAAGAGTTTCAGACCAGGGAAAGAGGTCTTTAATAGGGTTCAGAGAAAAGTTACAAAGGATTAAGGTGTTAGTGCACGTCATAATACATAGTCCAAACAACTTTGAGCCTTAGAAGCTTTGCTTTTCATATTAGTAATATAAGCCACTTAATTGTAAAATCCCTATGTTCATTGCAAATTCATGTTATTGGCACCACTTAGGCAAGAAAGTAATGTACACTATATACATTATAGTTCTACAAAGAATAATGTACTTTTGAGCCATTATTCATATTGTTTCATCTATATTGTTTTCTAGGATCCAACATTCGATTTATTATTCTCATCATAATTGTAATTGATGACTTCAGAAAATAATCAATACATTATAGTAACATTTAAAAATAATTTTACCAGAGGTGTCTGGGTGGCTCAGTTGGTTAAGCGTCCGACTTCAGCTCAGATCGTGATCTCGCGGCTTGTGCGTTTGAGACCCGCATCGGATTCTGTGCCGGCAGCTCAGAGCCTAAAGCCTGTTTCAGATTCTGTGTCTCCCTCTCTCTCTGCCCCTCCCCCGCTCATGTTCTGTCTCAAAAATAAGTAAACTATAAAAAATTTAAAAAATTTTATTTATGATAGGGGTCCCTGGGTGACTCCTTGGTTGTGTCTAACTCTTGATTTTGACTCTTGATCTCCTGGTTCATGAGATTGAGCTGCACGTCAGGCTTTGTGCTGAGTCTGGAGACTGCCTGAGATTCTCTTCCTCTCTCTCTGCCCCTCCTCTGCTTGTACTCTCTCTCAAAATAAACATTAAAAATAACTGTATTAATGATAAATATTGAATAAGTACCAAATGCATTCATTATGCTGTTTATTTTGCATGTATTACTTTTAGCCACCCTGAAACTCTGAAGGTATAGTCATAGCAATTTATCAACTTATCAAAATCAGAACTAAATAAAATTTAAACAGTCACAGAAATTAATTAACCTGTCCAAACCATGTAGGTCGTAAGTGGTAAAAATCTTGTTCAAACCAAGCCAGTGGGATTTCAATACCAATTTACCAGATTTTATTCCCAGTACATTTATTTTTCTTTTTTAATCTTCTTTTGGTGGGACAAAGATGAAAGAAAAGTAAGAATGTTAAAAAAGACAACCTCCATTTTAACAATTTATGAGAAATTGACAGATTATTTGAGCTTCTAACCCTTACATTTTAAATTGCTAATCTCAAATCAACAAAATGCCCACATGTATGTAATATATAATATTTTTAATATGAATTCTATTGTTTTGAATTGGGAGAGTATATAGTTTTATGATTTCCCAGCCTTCTGTAGCATACACAGTATTGTGATGGAGAGCTTGATGACTGAAAATAAAATGATGGAATTTGAGTTTAGTGAATTTAAAAGATTGAGAATGTGGTCTTTCAACTCAGCAAGTTTTACTCCTCAGTTTTATGATAAGCTTGTACAATACTGACTCTTTTTACACTGGATGAAATTAAAATTCTTTTCAATTTAATAATTTACCAAAATTGAAAATAAAGACTTCACTTTATTAAAAAGGAACTTGGCTTTTGGAGAAGACCATGTCCTCTGATATATTTGTGGGCACTTTCTTTCTATGACCATTTATATATTTCATTAATTTTCTCAAGAAGCTTTCTACATTTACTTAAATAAAACAAACTATTTCTGTCCATGAGTCAACTCTAGGTAATTGAGCATGGTCCGTTCCACTTTCCTGGTGCCTGGATGCCCAGCATCACTCCTTGCCCCACAGGCCCTGCTTGCATTCATAGTGTCACAACTACCTACCACCCAACTTTAGATGAGGTGATGGTAATGGACAATTTCAGCAACATGCAAATTGGGATTTATGTGGAGATCTAGCCAAGCAGTGATTCCTCTTGGGGAAAATGTTTTATGTCATTTGCTTGGGGTGTGGATTTAGACCCAGCCAGGCTTGGAAATAATTTTTATTGCAAAGAAGAAAGCACATGGAGAGAGATAATGAGAACAAATTCAAGGCACTAATTATCAAACCCAAATATATCAATAATGGTAACATTATTAAATGAAAATAATGAAAGTTTACTGTTGAATGGATAGAAAATGGGAGATATAAATGGCAAAGATATTGACCTGGAGAGCATCTTTTCACTCAACCATGACTCTGTTCCTGAGGAAGAAATTAAATCCAGTCCAGAAACACCTGTACCTCTGACACCCTCAGTCAAAGTAAACAAAATTGTGAAGAATAGACAGACTGTGGCTTTTGTTAAAAATGACCTTCCTCCAAAGTATATCAGAGTGGTTGGCTCTGCATGTGAGCAACCTAGTCAACTTTGTAGACAAGTCTTCCTCTGCACAACAGAATGCACATAAAAAATTTAACTGTGAAAGTGAAGAAAAATTACAACACAACATGAACAAAAACAAAAAAAGAAAAAAGAAAAAAACACCACAACAAAAAACACTTAGGAGCCCAGGATGTTGATGCTGCAAACCCAAATTAGGAAATTCTGTGTATGATCAGAGACTTTAAAAGGATTATAGGGGTGCCTGGGTGGCTCAGTCGGTTAAGCGTCTGACTTTGGCGCAGGTCATGATCTCACGGTTTGTGAGCCCCGCATCAGGCTCTGTGCTGACAACTCAGAGCCTGGAGCCTGTTTTGGTTTCTGTGTCTCCCTCTCTCTCTGACTCTCCCCTGCTCACGCTTTCTTTCTCTCTCTCTCTCTCAGAAATAAATTTTAAAAAACGTTAAAAAATGTTTTTAAAAAATAAAAATGAAAAAATAAAAACAAACAAAAAAAACCTCAAATGAAAGATCTAGATGTAACCATAATCTTTAGTAAAAATATTGTAATGGTACATAAGTCTACTTTTAGTTTTGTTTCAATAAGTTACCTGGAAAGCCAAACAGTTGGTTTTGATTTTGCCTTTCAGAACCTAACTGAAATGGTTTAGAAGGATTACAGGTAGACCATTAGTGGAAAATCTATTTGGAAGGAGAATGGCTGCATCCTTTGCTGCAAGTGGAAAAACTCAAACAGGAAGCGACTTTTCGAGAAAGAACCAAGATTGTTCTGAAGGAATTCATGCTTTAGCAGCTTGAGGTATTTTCTTAATGCCAAAGAAACCAAACTGTAAGTTAGAACTTGAAGTATATGCAACTTTTGGAAATTTAAGTGGAAATGTTTTTGACTTGGCAAACAGGAAAGCACAATTAAGAGTGCCAGATGGTGGGGAGCACCTGCGTGGCTCAGTTGGTTAAGCGTTCAATGTCAGCTCGGGTCATGATCTCACACTTCTTGCGCCCAGCTCTTTGTTAAGCTCAAGTGGTGGGTTTTAGGAACAGGAGGTCAAATGTGTTAAAGCTGTGCTGAAACTCATTGACACAGGCAACAGTTGGAGAATATCTGGCCAAACATCTGCAAGTGCACAGTCATCTTGTAGCCATGCAGTGTTTCAGATTATTCTTGGAAGGAAAGGAAAACTATGTGGTAAATTTTCTTTTTCTGATTTTCCTGGAAATGACAGAGGAGCAGGTATTTCCAGTGCAGACAGGCAAACTAGGCTTAAAGGTGCAGAAAATTAGTAAACAGGCTTTTAGCACTGAAGGAATGAATTAGAACCCTAGGTAGAAATAAACCTCCTACTCCTTTCCAAGCAAGGAAATTCACTCAGGTGTTAAGAGATTCATTCATGGGTGAAAACTCTCATGCCAGCATGATAGCTACCAACTCTTCAGGGATGGCATCCTGTGAAAATACTCTTGATACGTTACGATATGCAAATAAGGTGAGAGAATTGACTGAGGATTCAGCTGCTGCTGGGGATCTTCATCTAATAATACGCTACCCACCAAATCAGATTGGTGACTTAGGGGCACAGTGGGGTATGAGCAGTTCCCTTCAGAGATCCAATATAAAACGTCTTTGTGAACAAAGCGAAGAAGAGGTTTCTCCACAATTGTTTATTTTCCATGAAGCCGTCTCAACAACTGATAGAAATGGAAGGACCAGTTGTAGAGGATCACAGGAGGGCAGTGTTGTAGGAATCTATTCAATGGTTAGAAGATTAAAAGTCTCTACAAGAGATAACTGAAAAAGTAGACTGTGATGTAGGTTCATATGCTACTCAGCATGGAACTAGTCTTGAGCAAAAATAGAAATTTTAACTGAACTGTGGAATAAAATGATAATATGTGTAGCTCTGCAAGAACAGGCCAGCAAGCAGATCAACTCAAAGAGACCCCATGCCCTTTAAATCAGCATTTGCTGCCAAAGGATCCCCAGAACCCACACTTCTGTCTCATGCAATGGTTAGATGGTAAGAGCCATTTGAAAGTTTGACATTTTTAAGTGTCTATGGAAAATGTCTCATCTCTTCATCTGTATGACATTTCAGTTTTGTGAAACACTCCTTTGTCTACAAAATGCTTCTGATCCAGAAAATATAACCAAACTTTGGGAATAGTGAAATATTTTCTTTCATTTGCCCAAATTGTGATTTACTTTTAGAAATCCTTGCCAATTGTAGTTTCTCTATGATGAAATAAGATTGTGGGCTTGATTGAAAGGTGAATGAATCGTAGGGAGAAGCCACAGCATTTCCTTTTCAGTGTTTATATCAAGACTGAGCAATTTTAAATCCTTGACGTACATGGATGCCTCATCAGTGATTATCTTACTTTGCCCACTTCTGGAGAAGGCTGTGCTCACCTCTTACTGCTTTGTGCCTTGACGAAGGCTAGTGATGCTAAACTTATGAAGCACGGTCAAGATAAATTATACTTGTTATTTGTCATTGTAAGTTACCTTTATTATGTATACATTTTTAATATGGTTGAGACATTTTTGTTCATGCCACTACTTACTTTTGCAGTATGTACCATATTTTTGAATGGAACCAAAGTGGGTGATGGTGAACGTAGCTGCTGGGCCATTCCATCTTATAAGCAAATAAATCTGGAATTATAATTTTTAAAGCCATAGAATACGTGGTTTTAATTTTCTTAGCACTTTCTTCGTAAAGACCTACTAAATAAGCTAGTTAATATGTTATAAAAATTAATGAAATTTTTAAAAATTTCCTAAAAGTACATGTACCAGATTATGCTCATTTAACATTGAGCTGACTTGATCTGTTAAGTTTACCAAAAAAAAATACTATTACAAAGTTGACATAAAAGTGTCTTTTAAGGGATGCTAAGCAGATAAATTATCTTCTTGAAAATAAATAGAATATGATAAACTATCAAATGGTCCTATAGGTTTATTTTTTTTACTCCTGCTGCTACTATAAGGTCTAAGTAGCAATAGATATTTTATGATCCTCTGAGTTGCAATTTTTGAAAAAATCCTATCTTGGTTTCCTGTTATGTACATGACAAAGAATTGATGGTGGAAGGGATGAGTTGAAGGGTTTGAAATAAAGCAAATTCAGTCACTACAGGAAGAGAGGAAACTCTGTAATTCACAAATCAGCATGACATTTCTTCAAAATTTTATTAGTTCAATATTTTATTCACCTAGAAATTAAACACTTTACTGTTCTAAGAATAATAGGTATTTGGATAATTTATGTAAGAAAATTAAATAAAAGATGTCAGATTTGAGTGAAGATAAAATATTTTTAATAGTTTAGCTTAACATTAATTACTAGGTAAGAAAATACATTCAGTTACTTTATTATAGAGGATCTTTATAATATTCTATCCCTTCATTATATTAGCTTAACACATATTCACAATTAGCATTTTATTAAACTCAATGAGAAAAATGAAAGCAACTAGGACATAATAGTTGTGAATTACATATCATCAAAATAAAAGCTAATGCATGAGATTAGATAAAGAAAATGAATACTATAGTAATAACAGTTGTATCCTGTTACTTATCACTAAAACCTGAACACAGCCCAGCCATTTTTATTATTTTATTATTATTTTTTAATATTTTTATTTATTTCTAGGGGGAGAGAGAGAGAGAGAGAGAGACAGCGTGAGCAGGGGAGGGTCAGAGAGAAAGGGAGACACAGACTGAAACAGGCTCCAGGCTCTGAGCTGGCAGTCAGCACAGAGCCCGACGCGGGGCTCGAACCCACGAACCGCGAGATCATGACCTGAGTGAAAGCCGGACGCTTAACAGACTAAGCCACCCAGGCGCCCCAGCCTAGCCATTTTTATGTTGCTCCATTGCACACTGAAAACTAAACTGAGCTCTAGACAATCAAACTGTTATTAAAAGATTAATGAAATCTGTTCAAGCAGAATATTTTCTCTTAATTTATCAGGTTTTCTACCATGAAAAATGTTTGGATATGATAAGTCATATTGATCTGACAATATTTGTAATGCTATACTTTAACAAGCATTTTCATTATAAAATCTTCACTAAGAAAAATAGAAATATGTAGATCAAATTTAATACATAGATTATACATGAAGAATGATTTTTTAAAATGAGAGAAAACAATTTTCATGCCCCTGTGTTAAGTGCAAAAGACAGAAAATAAGTTGAACATGGCAAAAAAACATACGTAATAATTCTCTTCCCAGGATAAAAGAGGTTCTGTGGAAAAATACAGAAATTCTATCAAGAAAGAGATTTGTGGTAAACTCCACATATTGATGCCTTATCTCATTCTGAAATCATATATTAGTAAAGAGAAAAATATGTGATCTATTTAAAGGAACATTTGGATAGTTAGCCGGATTGACAAAATAATTTTTTATATTTTAATTGTCTTCAAAGAAAATGTTTTGTGTTACTGTGTGTGTATGCGTGTACATGCAAATTAGACAAACCAACTGAAATTAAAAACCATGGTCTAGCTATAAAGCAGTCCTTTAGGCTGAAAGAAAATGTGCTCCTAGGGACAAATTTCCCAATTAGTAACTTTTATTAGCCTTTTATTTCATGCTTTTGTTTGTTTGTTGAATTTCAGGAGATCTGTCAGTTGACAAAAACGTCAATTATTTATTATAAAGTTATTTAGCAACTAAGAGTGAAATAGTGAAAGCAATGTATATTAGGGCATCTTAACATTTATTTGTGGGAAGGCAGCATTTAACTAGTCGAGAGGGAATAAATCCTTTTTATTACCAGATTCTCCAGTGATGTCTTGCATGTAATTTAAGATCTCCATATCTCTAGGTACTTATAAAATCTCTTATTTTAGCTGCTAGCATAAGGAATAAAATGCCTTATAAGCATTTTTCCTATATTCTTCCAAGAGACTACAAAATAGGAAACACTGGATATTGCTCGTCCTGTTGACTACAGGGCATTCATAATGATAAAGCAACTAAGCACATTAACCTAATTATTTAAAACAGATAAATGTCTTCTTGTGCCTCAAGAGGAAGTTTCTTACTGTATTCCTTCTGTTGCAACTATTCAAGCCCAATCAACTTGAGTCTTCTAAATTCTTGCTTCAGGAAAAGTTTTTAAGAGTTAACTATGTGTGATTTCTCTGAAATTTTCAGTTTAAAGTAATGATCATGTTTACACAAGAAATAATGGCTTCCTTCAGCCACAGAGACTATCCCTAGTTGATATAAATATGTAGTTGTATTCTTCAAAATTACCACAAAATAAGCAATTTTGTAACTCAGGAAGGCAACAGGAGCTGAACCAAATCAACTGTGTACTGATGTCCATCACTGTGTGGCAATTGCACAGAGAATAAATAAAAATTACTGTAAAATGACTCTTTCCTTTATATTTTATAGACATGGTCCTAAAGTTGTTTTAATTCTCCCCTGTTTTGGTCTATCATCTCACAACTCTAGAATATTGGTATAACGTATTTGGTAGTAAGTAGATATTTTTCTATTAAGCAAAACAATTTGGAATCCTTACTGTCTCCTGTTGGTCAGTGTAGAAACCTGAAATTCAAACTTACTGGTTTCCTATGGAACTCAGAGAAAATCAGATATGTTCCAAAGAAAAGCATCATACAAGTTAAAACTTAAATAGTAAAGAAGTATTTGTACCAACTTCTAACTTCAATCCAGCTCATTGCCCATAACCTGATAGGCCTGCAGTTTAAATATGGTGCCTCAGTAAAAATGTTATTATAGTGATGGGCCACTGGTAAGTCAGGGATAATTCCAGTAGCTCTCTGTTGTTTCTTTCCATTCTAGGACTTTCTCAGTGACTGGTGTTGCCCCAGACAAGGTCCTTTGGTTCTTTAAGCCAATAAGACTGGGGTACTTTGATTAGAATATGAGGCACTCTTTGCAGTGTAGACTGGGAACTAGTGTTTGGATAATTGTTGCCATCGTATCTCCCACAATACCCTCATTCTCACAGTAAATGTGAATGTTTAAAATTAAGTAGGCCTGGAAAAAAAAATAAGTAGGCTTGAAAACAATCAGGAGGCTTTCTCTGTATGACATTTCTCTCCAGGCATTCAGGCCAGCACTAAGCAAAATGTAATAAAGGCCAAACTTGCTTTCTGACTCCTAATCACCACTGTTGATATTTTTCCTGCTCTCCCTTCAGCTCTTGCTCCTAATTTCAGAGGCTTCTCCTACTGCTTGAGCTCAGCTGTACTGAGATAATAATCTAATAATAAACTTATTACTCTAGATACTGCACTTTCCCCTTCTCAAGAATTCTTATATTTTAAACAAAACCACACAGGACAATGCTTTATCAAAAGAAAGAACTCTCTAGTTGAGAACTGATAAATATGATTGAAAGATATTTGGGTAGGTAGGTCACACACCACCCTTGACTGGTGACACAGATTCTGATCGCTCTCAGTGGTGACCTTGTAAAACTCCCATGGTTTCATTTATTTTTCTGAATGTCCAAGTATAACTTTGGAAATTATGTAACAAAATTTTTAAATTTTGCATATTAGAAAGAAAAACTAAAAATAAAGAAGTGCCAAACCATAAATGAGGGACTGTGTCTTTTTTGTATTCTTATCAAAAATATACCTTGATAAAATTTATAAAGAATCATACACTGAAAAAAGAACCCATTAGTGTGGTAGAAGTTTTATTTGAGTTCCGCATCCTAATCTTTTTTATATATTTCAGAAATCATATTCACACAAGAAAATTTAATACACATTTGAAAAAGCCGTATTTTGACTGCCCAACTGTTTCCCAATCTTGTATCTCTCTCAGACAAAAGCCTTATGTTTTTCTCCTGGATGTATTCCCTCATGCTACCGGGAAAATCTGTGATTAAATTTGCAGCTAATGAGGGTTGATAGAGTCCAATTTCCTACCACTACAATTTTAAACACCCACTTTTTTTTTTATGAACATGGTGTAATACTGTTCAATCTTTAAATTTAGATGTAGGTCATGTCAAGTTCATAATAAAAATCAGTTTATAAAAACACAGATTCATACTTAATAACATTTATCTTCTTTTCTCTTTCTCTGTTTATTCTTGTTTATTTCCATGATGGTAGGATGTTAGTGTGCTGATACCTAGTGAATTGACCCAGAGATCGGTCATTAAATAATTATCAACTAATTCCCTTTTGTTAGTTTAAGCCCTGTTTGCAGGGTTTAACCTCAAAGTACAAACTGGACAAAAATGTGTCTAATTTTAATAAAGAGTTTCAAATTTTGGTATTTATTCACTAAACGGAAAGAGGAAAAAGGGAGTTTTAATTAGCACCAAATTTTTAATGGTGATTTCAGATGAGAGCAGCAGTACTGCCTCATTGTCTGCTTTATCACTGTATTTTTTGTTGTTGCAAAGTACAAAGAGAATCTTTCTATAAATAAGTGCTTATAAATAGAATTTTTTAACTAGCTACATTATATCTGGGAAATATTTTTCTAACTAACATCTAACGAGATGTGTAATGATACTGGAGAGTCTTTTAACAACAGCTTTGATCTGAATGGCAAACTCCATTATTACCCTGCCATAGCTTTGTTTCTTATACCAACAGTGCAGTCCTGCATCACGCAATGTAATAGCCATATAACAAATGGGTGAGTGCATGAATACAGTTAGTCTGAATTGAAATCTACTATCAGTGCTAAATACACAATGTTTATAACTTAATATAAAAAAATGTAAACTTTCTTAATATTAAATTGTGGGATGATTACATTAAACAATTTTTTAATATTTGTTTATTTTTGAGAGAGCTTGAGTGGGGTAGAGGCAGAGAGAGAGAGAGAGACAGAATCTGAAGCAGGCTCCAGGCTCCGAGCTATCAGCCCAGAGCCTGATGCTGGCTTGAACCCACGAACCGTGAGATCGTGACCTGAGCCTAGGCTCAACCGACTGAGCCACCCAAGTGCCCAAGGGATGATTCCATTTAAATAAACATTTTAGATAATTTTATTTAAAATACATTTTATTCATTTCTTTTTATTCTTTTTAATGGGACTACTAGAAAAATTTTAACACTTGGGCAAATATCATTCTAAAGAAAGGTAAACCACAGGGGCAAATAATTTTATTTCAACTTCTTTTTTCAATTACAAAATGTAATTCAAGTACAATTGACATAGTGTTATATTAATTCACATGTATGATATATGATTCAGTGTTATGTTCTTTTCCGGTGTATGATATAATGATTCAGTAATTCTATTCACTACTCAGTGCTCATCGGGGTAAGGGTACTCTAAATCCCCTTCACTTCTTTCACCCATCAACCCACCAACTCCCTCTCCAGCAAGCACCAGTCAGGCAACCACCAGTTTGTTCTCTAAGAGTCTCTTTTTTTTTTCCTTTATTTGCTTTGTTCCTTAAATTCTACATATAATTGAAATAATATGGAATTTCTCTTTCTCTGATGGACTTATTTCACTTAATATTATATCCTGTAACTCCATCTATGTTGTTGCAAATGGCAAGATCTCACTCATTTTTACAGCTGAATAATATCCCATTGTATATGTATATACATATGCTCCACCTCTTCTTTATCCATTTATGGATGGACACGTGGCTGTTATTTCCATATCTTAGCTTTTATAAATAATGCTGCAATAAATAAATAAATATAGGGTCCATGTATCTTTTTGAATCAGTATTTTCATTTTCTTTGGATAAATATCCAGCAGTGGAATTCCTGGATCATATGGTAATTCTATTTTTAATTTTTGAAGAAACTTCATACTCTTTTCCAGAATTGCTTCACTAGCTTGCTTTCCGGCCAACAGTGCACAAGTTTCCGTTTTCCCCATATCCTTGCCAATGCTTGTTGCTTCTTGTGTGTGTGATTTTAGCCTTCTGACAGGTATGTTTTTATTTGCATTTCCCTGATGATTAGTGATATTGAGTAGCTTTTCATGTGTCTATTGACCATCTGTATGTCTTTGAAAAATGTCTGTTTATATATTCTGCCCATTTAATGAGATTATCTTTTTTTGTGTTGCATTGCTTAAGTTCTTTATAAAATTTTGGATATTAACCCCTTGCTGGATAGATCATCTATAAATATCTTCTCCCATTTAGTAGGCTGCCTTTTTGTTTTGATGATGGTTTCATTCCCTGTGCAAAAGCTTCTTATTTTGATGATTCCCAATAGTTTATTTTTGCTTCATTTATTTATTTTTTTGTCTTTTTGGAGAGAGAGAGAGCATGAGCAAGGGAGAAGGGGAGAGGGAGAAAATGTGGGGCTTAATCCCAGAAGCCTGGGATCATGATCTGAGCCAAAATCAACAATTGTGTGCTCATCTGACTGAGCCACCCAAGCATCCCAGTTTATTTTTGCCTTTGTTTCCTTTGCCAGAGGAGACATATCTAGAAAAATGTTTGTGGTTGATGTCAAAGAAATGATTGCCAATGTTTTCTATTGGGAATTTTATGGTTACAGGTCTTACATTTAGATCTTTAATCCATTTTTAAGTTTTGATTTCCCTGAATGTTATAAGAAATTGGTCCAGTTTCATTATTTTGCATGTAGCTATACAGTCTCCCTAACATCATTTGTTGAAGAGACTGTCTTTTTCCCATTGTATATTCTTGTCTTCTTTCTTGTACATTAATTTTTTAAAAATTTTTTAACGTTTATTTATTTTTGAGATAGAGAGAGACAGAGCATGAGCTGGGGAGGGGCAGAGAGAGAGGGAGACACAGAATCTGAAACAGGCTCCAGGCTCTGAGCTGTCACCACAGAGCCTGATGCAGGGCTTGAACCCACGAACCGTGAGATCATGACCCAAGCCAAAGTCAGACGCTCAACCAGCTGAGCCACATAGGCGCCCCTCTTGTACATTAATTGACTATCTGTAAAATTGTGAGTTTATTTTTGGACTTGCTGTTCCACTACTCTATGTCTACTACTTTTGTGCCAGGGCCATACTGTTTGGATTACTACAGCTTTGTATTATATCCTCAAATCTGAGATTGTGATAGCTCCAGTTTCGTTCTTTTTCAACATTGTTTTGCCTATTAAGGATCTTTTGTGGTTACATATAAATTTTAGGATTATTTTGACTAGTTCTGTGTAAAATGTTATTGGTATTTTAATCAGAATTATATTAAATTGTAGATTGCTTTGGGTAGTATGGACATTTTAATAAGAAAACTGAGAGAGCAATAATTATAAAGATGGAAACAAATAACACTATATAATGATGAAGGAAGCAATCCAAAAAGAGATGACAGTTGTAAATAGTGGAATGCCTAGGTGGCTAAGTCAGTTAAGATTCTCTCTCCCTCTACCCCTCACCCACTCATGCATGCATGCGCACTCTCTCTCTCTCAAAAAAAAAAAAGTAAATAATTATGCACCCAAGATTAGAGTACCTAAATACATAAAGTAACTATTAACAGCGATAAAGGAAATCAATAGTAAATAATAGGAGACTTCAGCACTCTGCTTACATCAGTGGATAGATCATCCAAACACAAAATCAACATGCAAACAGTGGCTTTGAATGACACATTGGAGAAGTTGGATCAAACAGATATATTCAGAATCTTACATCCTAAAACAGCAGAAATGCATATTCTTTTCAAGTACATGTGGAACATTCTCCAGGATGGACCACATGTTAGACCACAAAACAAGTCTCAACAAATTCAAAACTATTGAAATAATATCATGCATATTTACTGACTGAAACACTATGAAACTAGAAAGCAGTCACAAGAAAAAATATGGGAAAAAGTATATGGAAACTAAATAACATGTTAATAAACAGTGCATGAGTCAACCAAGAAATCGAGAGAATAAAAACATACATGGAGACAAATGAAAGTTAAAATGCAATCGTCCAAAATCTTTGAGATGCAGTAAAGCTGTTCTAAAAGAGAAGATTCTAGCAATACAGGCCTACTTCAAGAAGCAAGAAATATCTCAAATTAACAACTTAACCTTGCCCTTAAAGGAGCTAGAAGAAGAAAAAGTCAAAAGCCTGTAGAAAGAAAAAAATAATAAAAATTAGAGTAGAGGGGCACCTGGGGGGGCTCAATCAGTTAAGCATCGGACTTCAGTTCAGGTCATGATCTCACAGTTTGTGAGTTCGATCTCCACATCGTGGGGCTCTGTGCTGAGAGCTCAAAGCCTGGAGCCTGCTTCGGATTCTGTGTCCCCTTCTCTCTCTGCCCCTCCCCTACTCATGCTCTGTCTCTGTCTGTCTCTCTCAAAAATAAACATACATTAACAATTTTTTAAAAAAAATTAGAGCAGAAATAAATGAAATAAAGGCTAAAATATAAAATGGAACAGATAATGAAACAAGCAGATGGTCCTTTGCAAAGATCAATAAAATCGATAAACCACTAGCCAGACTCACCTAAAAAGAAAGAGAAGAAAAGAAAGAAAGAAGAAATGAAGGAGGAGAAGTAACAACAGAAACCACAGAAATACAAAAGAGGGTCCCCTAAGTGGCTCAGTCAGTTAAGCGACTGAATCTTGGTTTTGGCTAAAGTCATGATCTCACAGTCCTGAGATGCTGCCCTACATCAGGCTCTGTGCTGAGCATGGAGCCTTGGGATTCTCTCTCTCCCTCTCTTTCTCCCCACCCCCAACTCATGCAATCTCTCTCTCTCTCTCTCTCTCTCTCTGTCTCTGTCTCTCTCTCGGTCTCTCTCTCTCTCTCTCACACACACACACACATTAAATAATCTTAAAAAAATGAAATACAAAGATTTATAAGAACATAGTATGAAAAATTATATGCCAACAAACTGGACAACCTACAAGAAATGAATAAACTCCTAGAAATAAAGACATTACCAAAATTGAAACAAGAAGAAAAAGAAGATTTGAACAGACTGATTATTGGCAATGAAACTGAATCTAAAATCAAAAAATCTTTCAACAAAAATCCTGGATCAGATGGCTTTCCAGGTGAATTCTACCAAACATTTAAAGAAGAGCTAATACCTATTCTTAAACTATTACAAAAAAACAGAAGAGGAGAGAAAGCTTCCAAATTCATTCTGGGAGCCAGTGGTACTATGATATTAAAACCAGATGAAGAACCTATGTTAAAAAAGAACTACAGGCAAATATCTCTGATTAACATAGGTGCAAAATCCTCAACAAAATATTAGCAAGCCAAGACCAACAATACCGTAAAAATCAACCACCATGATCAAATAAGATTTATTCCAGGAATGCAAGCATGATTCAATATTTGCAAATCAATGTGATCTATCACATCAGTAAGTGAAAGGATAAAACCCACATGATTCTATCAGTAGATGCTGAAAAATCATTTGACAAAGTACAGCATCCATTCATGATAAAAATTCTCCATAAAGTAGGTTTAAAGGAAACATACTTCAACATGATAAAGGGTGCATATGAAAAACCCATAGTTAACATCATTCTTAATGGTGAAAAACAGAGTTTTTCCTTTAAGATCAGGAACAAGACAAAGATATTCACTCTCACCACTTTTATTCAATGTAGTACTGGAAATCCTAGCCACAGCAATTTACAAGATAAAGAAATAAAAGACATTTGAATTGGTAAGGAAGAAATAAAATTTTGACTATTGGCAGATGACATGATACCTTATATTGAAAATCCTAAAAACTCCACGAAAAAACTACTAGAACTGATAAGTGAATACAGTAAAATTGCAGTGTACAAAAGTAGTGTACAGAAAATGATTTCATTTCTATACACTAATAATGCAGTAGCATTATAGTATGACATTTGATTTTTTTTCAAAATTTTTAATGTTTATTTTTTGAGATACAGAAGCAGCATGAGTGTGGGAGGAGCAGAGAGAGAAGGAGTCACAGAATCCGAAGCATCTCCAGGCTCTGAGCTGTCAGCACAGAGTCTGACTTGGGGCTTGAACTTAGGAACTGCAAGATCATGACCTGCATTTAAGTTGGACACTTAACAGACTGAGCCAGCCAAGCATCCCTGACATTTGATTTTTAATTGAGTTGGGTATTTTGGGTACTATGCTATGAGATTTGGGGTCTTATTTATATTTTCCTTTTTAACAGGCCTCTTCTGACAGTGTGCTCATATTGATTGGAAGGCCTGGGTATCACCTCATTACTACTTAGCGGGGGGAGGAAACCTTGGATTCTCACAAGGCCTCTCCACTGGCATCAAGTCCTCGGGAGACACTTATTACTGACTGAAGGCACTAAATGCCCCAGGTCCCAACTAGGTTCCTTCTGACACCTTCCCAGCAGGGATAGGGCCTTGTTACCACAGGTGGGGATGGAAATCTAGTCTCTCCACTAGAATGAGGTGGAAAGGGTTGTAGATTTTTCTATGGTGTTTGGCTGGAGTAGAGCAATTATAGTCCTGATGTTTTTTGGCATCTCAGACAATAATCTTCTTGGTCATTTGGCTCAGGAGAGCAGGCTTTTTTTGAGGCTATGTTTTTTTGGTCTACTTTTTATAGACTTTATTTGAGGAAAAAATGCACATTAAAATCCTTATCAAAAACCAGACTGCCACCAGAGTAGTTTTTCTTTTACCTCACTCACAATCAATATCTAGTTTCTTATTTTGACAGAGAGGAGGAGAGAGACGGAGAGAGTGAGAGAGCAAGAGCACACAAGTTGGGGAAGGCCAGGGAGATGGAAAGAGAGAAAACCCCCAGCAGGCTCCCCACTGTCAGGGCAGAGCCTGATGTGGGCTCGAACTCATGACCCATGAGATCATGACCTGAGCTAAAATCAAGAGTCAGATGCCCAGGCGCCCACACCATATATTATTTATAGATAATATAACCAAGCTATGAACATAGTTTCAAAAGATAGTAAAATATCCCAGTTGAATTGTACAGAATACATAAAAGGAATATAAATTATTTTTTAAAGATCTCTAATATGTAAGTACTTTGATATTTCAATGCCGAAAACCACTATGAAACTATCAGAGCTCTGTAAAGGTACTCTGAATAAGAGAACAACTACTGCAGACCAATAGAGCTGTTTTATATTAGTGACTCAAATAAATTGAGCCATAATTGCTGCCTGCTTTGTGTTCAATGACAAAATTATCTAATATAGTGAACAAGTCTTGATAACATTAGAGTTGAAATATAGTATGTTCTTTTGCCATTTTTATAAAACTATGATTCTTGAGTGCATAGTAACTGATGCATAAAATATCTTATCCATTATGTAATATGAAGTTAGATTCTAGGCTCAGGCAACTGTATACAGATTTTCTTTCCCCAGGATCCCAGGCCTGATCACTTAAGTATGTTAGACTCCAATAATTAATGATCATAGATGTTCCTGTAGATACCTCAGTACTTCTAAGGAGAATCATACTGTTGATTCTACAGTCACAAATGGACTAAGAATTTATAATTTTGAATTTTTATTAACTTGTATGCTGCTTTTAATTTTGTCTTAGTATGTGAGATCCTGTATATGATTTTGGAATGCCTTAAAAGACTGTTATATCATCATGGCATCTAGTACTATACTTTGGTGAGCATAGATTTTCAATACATTGTTGACAATTTAAAAGTTGCTTAATGTTGGTGAATTCACCTACCAAGGAGAGGGTGTTATTTGGAAACTGTTCTTAATTATTGGCAAAAACTATTTAATTTTCTTAAGCACTCATGAAACAATGTTGTGCAACTTAGGAATTATTGGAATTTGGTAAGTAAAAGTACTTACACATTATAATGGGAACCCTGCATTCAGAAATTCAGAGAAATTAGGTGTAGAGACTTATTTATTTATTTTCTTAAATAATATTTTGAAGTTTGTTTGTTTGTTTGTTTATTTATTTATTTGAGAGAGACAGAGACAACATGAGTGGGGGAGGAGCAGAGGGAGATGGAGAGAGAGAATCCCCAGCAGTCTCTGTGCTGTCAGAGCCTAACATAGGGCTCAATCTCATGAAACCAGGAGCTTATGATGTGAGCAGAAAGCAAGAGTCAGACACTTAACCAGCTGAGCCTCCCAGGAACCCCAGAAGCTTACTTAACTTAAAATACAGATTTTTGTTCTTAGGTCACTTTATAATTTCTTAATATTATGACAGTACTAACAAAGCATCAATTAAAATAACAATGTATATATTCTAAAATATTTTCCTAACGTTATCAAATTATAATAATTCTAAATCAAGTGGTAATCAGCAAGTAGTCAATAGTCAAAGACTTTTAAAATAAACAAGAGCTATCTACTCTGAGAAAGTCTAGATCTTCAAAAGTACTGAGCTGCAGCACAGCTTTTTTGGTTACTGTGGCTGCTTTAACAAATGACACAGAAACAGGAGTTGATTTGTCCGTGATGAGTACTGTTGCTCATGAATTGAGGAAAATTATCAGCTCTGTCATGTGCTGGGCATGAAAATATGATCACTACTCCTTAAACAGAATAGTTCCAGAATGACATTAGTACACATCACAGGAATCAGTGTAGCGTATTAAAAGGGAACATAGACTTTGGGATTGGAAAATAATGTCTTTGGTTTAATACTGTGCAACTTCCTAGATTTTACCTTGGGTGATATACTTTGCTCTCAACTTGGTTCATCAATTATAAAATAAGAACTAGGTATATTCATGGTTCTTAAGAGCATGAACATACTTGGAAGCAAAATAGTAATATTACCCAAGATATGTCTGAAAAAAAAAAACCCACCAAAGGTAGAGTGTAGTCAATGATAAAATTATCATCAGGCATTACATATTTAATACACAAAAAACATCTGTGATGATAATAACCATTGTGTAGCACCCGTTTTAAAAATCTGGTGATAATCGTACCCTTTAGGCCTCTGACTTAGTGTAGTACAGATGTCCATTTCTGGAAAAGGTCAAATGGCAAATATTTTAAGTTTTGTGATCACTATGGTAAATACTCTACTGTTCAAGCACAAATGTAGCCATAGATAATATGTAAAATGATAGATGTGCTGTCTTCTAATAACAGGTTATTTGTGGACACTGAAGTTTGAATTTTATATAGCTATTATATTTCAGAAACTAATATTCTTTGTACAATTTGTTTGAAACATTTAAAAATGTAAACTCATTCTTAACTCTTGGGCCTTACAAAAATAGGATGTGTGCCAAATTTAGCATGCAGAACAGGTTGGAACGTGGTGTAGACTGAATGAGTAAGAATCAAGAGAAATATTTAAATCAGGATTTGTAAAAAAATGTTCTGTAAACTTTCACCAAAAAATTATTCATAAGGAATTAAAATAAGTCTCTTATTATTCAGTTCATTAGCCTTTTTATCTTGAGTAAACTTTATGCTTATTCTACCCCAAACTTCTTATTGTATAGCCACACTTTGCATCTGGTCATCACTGAGAACTATTCTTCAGAAATATGAACCTTTAACACTTTATTCTCTGATCATTATCAGCTGTATTTCTTATTTCATTATATCTCTTACTTTATGGGGTACATTGACACCTCCACCTTTTAATTATCAGCAGAATCATGTCTCTATTTCCTTCTTTGATGAATTTAATTCCCATGCTGCATTATTTCAACTACACTTACACCTTCCCTTCTCCAAAATTATGTAGATAATAAAATCCCAATCTCTTATTGATAAAAGTTTCTTCTTTCATTTACCCATCAGTTAGGATGCTAGGAGGACAGGAGAAAAATAAACTGCAGTTTTAATGCAAGAGACATGATAAAAAATGATCTTTATTTTTTTCAACTTTAAAAAAACTTTATTTTGAAAGGGAGGACTGTATGCAATGAGACGGGGAGAAATGGAGGTGGGGAGCGGAGGAGCAGAGGCAGGCTCTGTGCTGACAGCAGAAAGGCTGATGCAGGGCTCAAACTCATGAATAGTGAGACCACGACCTGAGCCAAAGTCAGACGCTTAACCGACTGAGCCACCCAGGTGCCCTGAAAAATGATCTTTAAAAATGTTTACTAAGATAACCCCATTATAATTAACATACATACGAAACTAGTAGTTTCTTTGTTGAGGTAGACAGAAGTTACCACTCAAGACTTTCCTTTCAATTCTCTACTGATGTAGATAGTTAACACTGTTGGAGTATTTGAACTTAGTGCTGTCAACTGAGAAACGGGTTCTCCTCTAAAAAATGGACTATTTTGCACAGTTTCTATCTTTCTTGTTTCAATGGCAAATAAAATAATGCAGGTTATGTAGCATTGTTTACAAAGCATAAACATACTTTACACTTGGCTGCATTAGGGCCGGTGGAAATAAATTGGTAGTACTGTGACCGCTAATAGCTGTAATCAGAGTGTGCCCCCTCCTAGTTCTTGATATAGTTTTCTGTTAAGAGATGGCATATTTGTATCAAAAGCTCATTTTCTTTTTTATAAAGATATCAAGAGCCATTTAAGGTTTAAAAAATCACCTCATTTGGTTCAATTTATTAGACCTTCATACTCCCATTTCTTTCTGAGATCAATTGTGAGCTTGCACAGCCTGTTGTATGTAACCATTAGAAACTTTACTCTGAGCTAAAAATGAATGTCAACGATTTAGCCTACGGCTATCTGGAATCATCTCCAAAGGAAGTTATTATTTATGAAGTTTATTCCTATATTTTTCTAAAACAAAAATCCCTAAAGCGTAACTTGCCGAACAGAATGATGTGACTAGAAGACCAGCAACCCTTGCATCTGTGTGCCATGTAAGACTTCATTCCCTGCAATATGGGAAATGCTTATTTATAGGGACTTATTTATTTCCTTCACCTTCATTGAGAGTCCTAATCATTTTATTTGAGCTAGATATTAAAAAAAAAAACGCTATACAAATCTTTTAATAAAGTTAACATTTGAGTAAACAATGATTAATTTATTTAGGAATGTGAAAGTCTTTAAAAGCATGAACATATGAATTCTAGATGGAACAGTATAATTCCTCTGTTATCAGGAAGTATCTTGTTATATTAATACTTGGGGGATTATTATGACCATTTATACACCTTTGGTTAGTTACTTAGGTCACCTGAGGTAACATGTGAAGGGTGAAATTACTACTTTTTTGAACTGCTTCTCACTATTTTCCCAAGCCTATCTCCTCTATCCTTAAGAGTGTATCATAAGTCTATCGCTGTCTATGAGGCTCTCCTTATCTGAGCATTCTGGGTACACTTATCTCTCCTATATTATACTTTTCAACATTGTATCATAAAAAAACTATATTTTTGTTCTTAATTATGTTTAATTTTGCTCAATATGCTCTTTAATTTCCTACAAATATGTTATTCTTTTTGAATAGATTGTAAACAACTTGAAGTCAAGGATGGTGTCATGTGGTTTATCATTCAAAATGCCAAATATGGTTTAAACACAAGTACTTTTTAGAATTAAATTATTTTATGTTAATGAAGTACAATGATAGGTAACATTAAAAAAGGTATTCTATAAAGTCTCAATTTATGAACTCAATACTTTCACTTGTAGTAGTTCAATGTAAAATTTATCTTCTTAAATAAATAAGCATACACATTTAAGTTTGTGTTTTCAATATGGCACCAATACAAATAGAACTCTGATTCTTTTTCTTTTTGGCTCTGATATTTATTTTTTACTCAAAAAAGTATTGGACTTCTGACCATTTCTACAACAGGATAACATTTAATTAATTACAAATTATTATGTACATTATTCATCAAAATGACATGTTTTTAATTTAAAATGCATTCTACATAGTTCAGTTAGAAAAAGTAAACTTTGATCACATTTTATTTTTGAAGCTAATCTATTTTTGATTTGTTGTAAAAAGAAAATAGTTGTGATATGCACATGGCGATAATGAACTCTGTCTAGTATTTTGTTTTGTATTCCCTTCCATGTATTATGCTTTTAGAATTCTATACATGTTGTGTATATGTTTTTAGATAATGGCATTGGGATACTAGAACATTAAAGAAAACCATAAGCAATAGAAATATACTTCTGAGCGTTTTCTGATATAGTAAAAGTTTTCATACTAAGTAATCAATTTCTACCCTGAACCTTATGATGGTCACAGGGTACGTACTCTTTGTACAACAAATCTTATAATAATTTCAGCCAAAATTCAGTATACTCTTACTTGATCAGAGAAGGAAAAATAATTACCCTTGATTTACCTCCTGTTTTATTAAAGTATATTTTTCCATCTAATTAGGTAGTCCCAGTGCTCATTACTACATGTGTCACTCAACAAATGTTTATTTTGACATAAATAAATTGTAAGAACTTAATAATTTGTTTCTCTCATTAGAACATGAAACTGTCCTTTCGGTTGCTCTAGAACCTGAGACTAATTTTTCATGTAAAATCAGCAAAATGATGATATCTCCAAATTTGTCTTTCTGCTAATGTCTCAGATTCAAAAACATTTTATTGTTTTTAAAGTTTCAAACTTTTTTGAAAAGATTTTTACAAGTCTGTGGCATAATTTAAAAATTGAGGAAAATTTAATGCTGCTATAGCAGGATTCTTGTACAGAGAGACTGGATACCAAGGCTTTTCTGTCCAGGACGCCACTTTATTTGTTGTGCTGGCATGGGCTCAGTGGGCTCATACCTGAAAAACTCAACCCTGAATGCAGCAGGATGAGACGCTTTATGCAGTTTCTACTTCTTTGTCTCCCCTATATGATGACATTTAGTCTGACTGGACACAGTCCAAGTTACAGAGTAGTGTCAGAGTTACACATATGTGTCTAGGAGTTGATTGGGCCATGTTGTCTTCCTTTGTTCTGAGGAGACCTTCACCACATTCTTTAGGGAGGGGCTCTATCACACTACTTGACACCTTGAAACATTGCAAGGAATGGCCATGATATTTAACTTATTAACTATTATTATTTTTTAACTAAATTCTGGTTACTTAACATGCAGTGTAATATTAGTTTCAGGTGTACAATTTAGTGGGTCAACACTTCCAATCATCACCTGGTACTCATCATAAGTGCCCACCTTAATCCCCATCACCTGTGTAACCCATTTCCCCCACATACCTCCCCTCTGGTAATCATCAGTTGTCTCTACAGTTAAGAGTCTATTTCTAGTTTGCCTTCTTCTCTTTTTTTTAAACCTTTGTTCATTTGTTTTGTTTCTTAAATTCCACATATGAATGAAATAATATATTTGGCTTTCCCTGACTGACTTGTTTTGCTTTAGCATAATACTCTCTAGCTCCATCCATGTCATTGCAAATGGCTATATTTTATTCTTTCTTATGTCTGAGTAATATTCCATTGTATGTATAAGAGTGTGTGTGTGTGTGTGTGTGTGTGTGTGTGTATTATATATGCCAGCTTTTGTTTATTCATTTGTCAGTCGATGGACACTTGGGCTGTTTCCATAATTTGGCTATTACAGATAATGCTGTTATAAACATCTGGGTCCATGTATTCCTTTTAGAAATAAACAGGGCCACACATTATTATATTATCTATCCACAAACATGTATACTGCTCGTAATACTGAGAATATTATCTTATCCAGAAGTAATTTGTATCTGTGTATAAAATCGGAGTGTTATTAAAATGCTAGATACACTAGGAAGAGCAGTTTGAGAGACCAAAATGAATTAAATATCAAAATAATCCTGCCAAATTATTCCTGGAGGCCCTGCTTTTATTTCTCTATTTTGCAGTCACTGGAAGAAATTTTGTCAATAACAGTATAATACTTTCAATTAAAATTGAAATAAATTGTTCTGGGGCTCTTGGGTGGCTCAGTCAGCAGAGCATCAGACTTCAGCTCAGGTCATGATTTGTCAGTTGGTAAGTTCGAGCCCCACATTGGGCTCTGTGCTGGCAGCTCAGAACCTGGAGCCTGCCTCAGATTCTGTCTCTTCCTTTCTCTCCGTCCTTCTCTCACTTGCACTCTGTCTCTATCTCTCTCTCTCAAAAATAAACAAACATTTAAAAAAGCATTTAAAAAATTGAAATAAATTGTTCTGAAATGATTTAAATTTCTTTTCTAAAAAAAATTTATATTTGGGGAGAGTACATGCAGGGGAGGGGCAGAGAGAGGAGTACAGAGAATCTGGAGTGGGCTCCATGCTGACAGGCTGACAGCAGTGAGCCCGATATGTGTCTCAAACTAATGAACCATAAGATCATGACCTCAGCCACTTGAGACTCTCAACTGACTGAGCCATGCAAGTGCCCCTAAATTTCTTCATAAAAGAAACCCACAATCATTTTAGCCTGAGAAATAGTCTCTAGAATCAGCAGAAATAACTTTTTGCTTTCTTTCTGTTAGAATTAGTGGATGTCTTGGAAACTAAGTCAGGAAATGTTCTTTCTCTCATATTTTCACATAAATGTTTCAGAATCTAGATATCATAACATCTGATCATGAATCAGAATAAATTCTCTCACCTTGGCTACATTTCAAAGTAGAGTAAAAAAATGGTATTAATTGCTTTATAAATGAGGTTTAAAGTCTTTGCTCTTGGAATTAACCATCAATAATCAAAATGGCATAGTCAAGATTTATTTTGATCTGCAATGATACATCATTTGGCTAATTCTTCATTTAAACTACCAGTGTAGATTTTTTAGTTTTATTTAAACCCCAGTTAGTTAACATACAGTGTAATATTATTTTTAGGTGTCCAACATATTCATTCTACACTTCTGTACAATACCTGGTGCTCATTACAAGTGCACTCCTTAATCCTCATCAACTATTTAACCCATCCCTCCCTGCCTCATCCTTCTGTAACCATAAGTTTGTTTTCTATAGTTAAGATCTGCTTCTTGATTTGCATTTCTCTGTCTTTTTTGTCCTTTCACTCCTTTGTTTTGTTTCATGAATTCCACGTATGAGTGAAATCTGATCGTATCTGTCTTCCTCTGACTTATTCCATGTAGCATAATACTCGCTAGCTTCATCTATGTCATTGCAATGCAGATTTAACCACTGTGATATGATCTATTCTGCTTTTTGTCTTAAGAACATACTTCCGTTGATTACCCAAACTTTGAATGCACAGATCATGTGAGTCCAACTATCCATTTTGTTTCAGGGTCTGATAAACTGACACTCCCTCACAAAGCTTGTGTCACACATGAACTTCATTTGCCGTCTCTAAAAATTTTGTTCTTAATTATATGCTGGCTGTGTCCTTTAGTATTAACACATTATTATAGAGATGGGGGCTTTGCTTTTAGTAAAATTGTAGCTTAAATGGGAAAACAGTATTTCTTAATTCTTCTGTAGCCTCCACCTGAATAGTCTGATAGTAAATAAATTTTTCTGTAGAAAAATCATTATTTTTAGAGAGAGGGATTTGACTTATAATTTTGTGTAGTAAAAGATTCTCTAAAAATCCATGTTCAGTATTGCTCTGAAAGCTCAGATACAGAAGTGTTGGAATTGAGATAATATATAACTGGGGAAGGAAAATAAAAATGAAGAAGTTGCACTCTATTAGTAGAAAGCGTTTGCAGGATGTTGAGGAACTTAATGATGAGTAGGTGAGATCATTCTAATTATATATATTTAAAAGAAAATCATGATTTTGGAGGAAAACCCTAAGTAAGAACATTACCGGGACAATAGAAAATTGAAGAGAGAGCATTTACTTTTGTACAAATTCCCTGATGTTACCACACTTTTCCCAATGGTAGTGGAGACAACTAGAGTTAGGTTATCTGCATCCTCCCTATTTTTTGAGCTTTTTGGAAGACTACACTTCCTGGCTTCCTTTAGGCTGTTGGAATAATTAGGTAAGCTGCTGTTAATAATTTAGGTAAGGTAGCGTTTCTAGAACAAGGCATTAGCAACCCTTTGTGCTAGCTCCCTGCTCTCTCCTCCTGAACACTGCAAACTCGGAGGCTGTGTGTTGAGGTGGCAAGAAGAGAAGATGGAGGAATCACCACACTGAGGGGAACCTGCCCTAGTTCCTCTTGCCAGCCCATATTAAATTGAGCCTAAGTGAATAATAGACTTCTTCTGTATAAAGCCTCTGAGCATTTAATACTTGTTTCTAAATACAACCGGTAACTACTCACCCATTTGGCAAGTTCACGGCAGGAATCTAAATACCTTTTGACTTTAGGTTTGGGAAAATAATTCCATGGTGATTCCAGTCAAACAAAAACATCGCAACATGTAGTATAGTTTCATGTTGTTCTTAAAACATAATTCATGTTATATTTTTACTGGTTAATGTCCTTGTAGAGTTACTCAAAAATTGAGATGTTTGAAAGAAACTTTTTACTAAGTTGGTTAACCTGAAGCTAAATTGTACTAACTAAGCAAAGATGATAGATTGTCAGTTTACCATCCGTATCATTATTTATGGAATCATATCTTTATATGTAAAGGAAAAAGCAAAATGAAACAATTTCTTTAAAACAAGTTTTTATTATAGTTGACATGCAATGTTATGTTCATTTTTAATTTTTTGGTGTAGTTGACACACAATGTTACATTAGTTTTTGATATACAGCATAGTGACTCAACATCTCTATATGTTATGCTATGCTTACCACAAATATAGCTTCCGTATGTCACCACACAACACTTATAATATCATTGACTATATTCCTATGCCTCCCACTCCCCTTCACCTATTTTGCCCATCCCCCACACCTCTCTCCTCTGGCAACCATTAGCTTGTTCTCTGTATTCATAGGTCTGATTCTGCTTTTTGTTTGTTTACAGGTATGTTTTGTTTTCTAGATTCCACACAAATAGTTTCTAAAGTTTCTTTTATAATTCTGTTTTTCAAAGTGCTTTCAAATACTGACACTTCTAATAATATAGTCTTCAGAAAGAATGCAAACCTTTTAGTAGTTCTGCCAGCAAAGACTAACATAAAAAAACTAATATAGAGATAGTCAACAACTACATAAATTCTCCATATAGAAATACGCATAATATCCATGTATATTATCGATTATGTCATACATTATTACACATAAAATATTATATATAGGGGCACCTGGGTGGCTCAGTCTTAAGGTTAAGTGTCTGACTTCGCTCAGGTCATGATTTCACAGTTTGTGGGTTCAAACCTCGCATCAGATTCTGTGATGACTGCTCAGGGCCTGGAGCCTGTTTTGGACTCCGTATCTCCCTCTCTCTCCACCTCTCCTCCGCTCGTGCTCTGTCTCTCTCTGTCTCAAAAATAAACATTTAAAAAAAATTTTAAATATTATATATAAATGAATATGTTGAATAATAACCCATTTTTTCCTCCTGAATTTGGTTTCATTATCATCAGACCTCTTTCTAATTTCCATAGGACACTGATAGTGTTGATTATGTTACCCTTTCTTCTATACAACTAGGTAGAAAGTCCTTTCTTGCTCTCTTTTTTAGATAATGCTCTACCTTTTCTTTAAAATCTAGCTTAAAAGTCAACTCATTTTAAAGCCTCCTTGACATCTCTATCCTTGCAAGTGAGTCTTCCCCCACTCAGCACTGATTTAACAGTCACTGAGCTCCAACCATGAGCTAAGTAGGGTGCTAAGGACATAGCAGTGAACCAAAGGGCCACTACAGAGCCATTCCTCTCATGGAGTGACATGGAGGGATATAGGACTAATGTACCAAATATTTCAGATGGTGACCAATACTATGAAGAAAAAGAAAGCAGACTAAAGTAGAAAGGATGCCAGTGTAGAAGGGGTAATTTTGTAGGAAGAGTACAAGCAAGGTTAACCAAATGAAGTAAAGATCCTCGCCATTCATATATTTGGGAGAAAAGATTCCAGATAGAGATAAGTTAAAGATAAAAGGCAGAAGCATGCATGATGCGTCAAGAACATCAAAGAGGCTATTAATATTAACAAATATAAATAAATCTAAGTGTTAAAAATTTATCTGAAATTCACATGTAAGGTTTATGGAACAGAGTAGATTGTTTTTAATTATTATTACTTTGATCAAATAACTGTGAAGTTTCCCTGTGTTCCAGTTCTTACCCATGGAGTGATGCAATGAAAGTAAGTATCATCTTACACAAAGGCATTTGGATTGTAAATGAGGAGCACCAAATTAAAAAAAAAAATCTGGATGGTGTTAACAAGGGAGAAATAAGCAGTATTCTCTGTTCCTTTTGTCTTTCTTAAGAGAATTTCCTTATACATGTGATAGGAGAAAAGAACCCAGATCCTGATTCTAGTCCTTTGAAATGTAAAGTAATTTCTCCTCACACAGAAAGTACAGGGAATGTCTCCATGGCCCTGGGTCTTACTCCCTTGAAATGAAATACATAATTCCAGAGGAGTAGATTTGTTTGTAGTTCTAATTAGGTAATTAGTGGTCATTTAAAAAATAACCTGATGAAACATTTTACATATCATACAATACACCCATATCAAAAGTACATTTCAGTAACTTTGGGGGCACCTAGATGGCTCAGTTGGTTCAGCATCCATTCTTGGTTCTCATGGTTCATGAGTTCAAGCCTTCTGTTGGACTCTGCACTGACAGTGCTGATTCTGGTTGGAACTCTTTCTGTCTCTCTCTGCCCCTCTACTGCTCGCTCATATACATGCATGCTCTCTCTCTCAAAACTAAATAAATAAACTTAAAAACAAAAGGTACACTTCAGTAATTTTTAAGTAAATTTACCAAGTTGTCCAACTAACAATATAAATCAAGTTTAGACTATGTTGATCACCCCAGTGGGATCCCTCGTGAGCATTTGCTGTTCATCTCCTGCTCTTGGTCCCCTACTTCAACCATTAATTTACTTTCTCTATTTGTCTATACATAGTTTTGCCTTTTCTGGACTTCCTACAGATGGATCATGCATGTGGTCTCTCGTATCTGGATTATTTTACTCAGACTAATGTTTTTGAGGTTCATCAGTATCACAGCATGTATCTATATATAGTTCATTCATTTCTTGCTAAAAAAATTCTCTTGTACTGCTATTTTGTTTATCCACTCACCAGTTGATGAATATTTAAGTTGTTTCCAACTGGGGACTGTTATGAGTAATACTGGGAAGAACATTTGTGTGTAAGTCTTTCTGTGGATGTATTTTTTTCTTTTTTGGGGATAGATAACCAAAATTAGATTTTCTTGGTGTTTATTAACCTTTTAAATAATTGCTGGGCTGTTTCCCACTTCCCAAAATGGATGCATCATATTACATTTCTATAAGCAATGCAAGAAGAATCCTTTTCCTCTATATCATCACCAATATTTATTTTCTGACATTTTTATTAGAGCCATTTTAGGATAGGATAAAGTGGCATTTTTATTATAGCCATTTTATGGTAGGATAAAGTGGCATCTAACTGTGGTTTCCATTTGTCTTTTCCTAATGACTAATGACATTGAGGGGCACCTGGCTGGCTCTTGAAACAAGAGCATATGACTCTTAATTGCGAAGTTTTGAGTTTGATCCCCATGGGTGGTGTAGAGTTTACTTAAAATAATATTTAAAAAATTTAAAACTGATATTGAGAATATTTTTTCATGTTTTTTAGATATTCATATATCTTATATAGATAAATGTTCAAAACTTTTGCCCATTTTAAAAATTGGGTCATTTGGTCTTTTAAGGTTTAGATACCTTCTTTGTATATTCTGCACACAGGCCCTTTATCAGTATTTTGCAGGTATTCTTTTTTATACTGTCTGTTGTCTTTCCATTTTCTCTGGTGATTTTATAAGAACAAGATTTTGAATCTTGATGAAGTTCAATGTATCAATTTTACTTTTCACAGACCATGTTTCTCGTGTTATGTTAAGAAATTTTTGCCTAACACAAAATCTGTTTTCTTCACAAAGGTTTTTGCTTTAATTCTTACATTTAAGTCTGATCAATTTTGAGTTAATTTTAAACATGCTATGAGGTAAGTTCATCTTTTTGTATGTGAATATCTAATTGTTCCACTATTATTTTTAAAAAGACTCCACCCAATTACTTGCACTAATATTTTTGTTTAATAATCAATTGATCACAAATATAAGGATTTATTTATGGACTCTTGATTGTTTCATTATTCTCTATCTAATGCAAGTAACACACTCTCTTTGAACTGTGGATGTATAGTAACTTTTGAAATTTAGAAGTGAAAGTCCTCCAACTTTGTGATTCCATTTCAAAACTGGTTTGGCTATGTGAGGTGTTCTACTTTTCATATACATTTTATGATCAATATGTCACACACACACACACACACACACCCATCGCCCACACACATACACTCAAAAGTCTGCTGGAATATTGATAGAGATTTCAATGAACCTGTAACTCAATTTTGGGAGAATTGTCATTTAACAATATTGTCTTCAAATTCATGAAAATAAAATCTGTCTCCATACATTTAGAACTTTAATTTCCCATTAGTGTTTTGTAAAGTGTGTGGGTCTTCTTGCATTTCTTTACATAAACTTCTTCCTAAGTGTTTTCTTCTTCTTGATAATATTGTCAAAAAATGTATATTCTTAATTGCATTTATGGATCATTCATTTTAAAGCATTTTTTAAATGTTTACTTATTTATTTTTTATTTATTTATTTATTGAGAGACAGAGAGAACGTGCACAAGCAGGAGAGAGGTAGAGAGAGGAGACACAAACCTGAAGCAAAGCAGGCTCCAGGCTCTGAGCCATCAGCACAGAGCCAGACGTGGGGCTCAAACTCACAAACCATGAATTCATCATCTGTGCCAAAGTCAGATGCCTAATTGACAGAGCCACCCAGGTGTCCTATGGATAATTCACTTTTGTATGTAGAAATAGAATTAATTTTTGTATGTTGATCTTATATCAGGCAACCTTGTTATAATTGCTTATTCCAATAATTTTCTTTTGTGAGTTTCTTTTATATGTGGGATTATATCACATACAAACAAAGATAGTTTTCTTTCTTTCTTTCCAATCTGATGTTGTTGTTTTATTCTTGCACTATTGTACTGGCTGTTCTCCAGTACAGCACTGAAAATAATGGCAAGAGCAGGCAACTTTGCCTTATTCCCAAATGTAGAGAGAGGGTCTTCCGTCTTTCCTCATTAACTGTGATATTTTCTGAGAGTTTCCATTAATATCTTTATGAAGATTAAAAGTTCCCATGTATTCCCAGTTTGTTGCCATTTTTTTAAATCATCAATAGATGTTGACTTTTGTTACATGTTTTTGTTTGTATCCAATGACACCATCATATTAATTTTTTCTTTGTTGTATTAAAATGGTTTGTTCTATTAATAGCTTTTTGAAAGATAAATTAACCTTGTATTCTTGGGATCAATCTCACTTGACCAAGGTATGTAATTCCTTTATGTGTTGTTAGATTTAACTTGCTAAAATTTTTTTGAGGATTTTTGCATCTACATTCATGAGGCATATTGTTCTGTAGTTTTGTTTTACCTGTGATGTCTTTTTTCTGGCTTTGCTTGCTATTAGGGTGAAACAGTTCTCATAAAATGAGTTGTGAAGTGTTCCTTTCTGTCTTTATTTTCTGCAACAGTTTTTATGACATTGGCATGATTTCATTTTTTAATATTGGATTGAATTCATGACTGAATACATCTGGGCCTGCATTTTACTTTCTGGAAAGATGTTTAATTGCTAATTCAATTTCTTGTTACATGTATATTCTTATTTTAATCAATTTTAATTTTATTTTCAGGTTAGGAATTTAGCCCATCCTAAAGTTCAGACAAATTTCTTTTGAAATCCCTAAAAGTACAGAAGCATATTTATTCTATAGTCACCTGAACCTCATAGTAGCTGTGTACAAGTAGTAAGGGAAGGCTGTTAATGGATGATACCACAGGAAGTTAGCGATGGACCTTGAAGCCATTTTATAGATGGCACTTGCTCTGAATAAGATAGAAAGCCATTAAAGTGTTTAAAGCAAAGATATGATATGATCGCATTTAGTTCTTTGCTGTTTATATATAACTTACATGTATTTTTAAAATACATATTCATTATCATTGCTAATGGATACAAACACAATTGATTTTTTAATATTAAATTTTTAACAGTGATGACAATAAAACACTCACCATCCATGTTGGATTCCTATGCTTTCCTCCCAGGTTCCTTTTCCTTCTAGTAGAGGGAGCTACATTACATAGTTTACCTGCTAAAATCTCTAAGTGATAGCTGTCAGTCTTTAAGATTAAGTCCTACCCCTGGTTCTAACTCTGTCTGCCCTCCAGATACAGCTACAGAAGATTGGGACTTTCATAAGTGTTGTCAAGGAAACCTTTGACTGTAACATTTTGCCTTGCATTAGTGACTAATAAATATGAATTTGTCGTTATCCCTCTTCAATTAGTGGCATACTAGGAAAGTCACTGAATTCTGTAGTCCTTTTAGTGATTATTTCCTTCTTACCTCTCAGCTACCTAAGATATTACACAAGCCAGTGTATCCCTTTCCATCCTCATCACATTCCAGTTTACTACCAATGGCAGTTTTAACAATTGCACTCACTGATGTGCTGTGCCAGGGCCTATTCATATTCCATCTTCTAAGAGTGTTGGGTTTCTCACCTTTAGCCAGCTAGTAAGTGATCAGTCTCCCAAATCCCATCTAAGAATCTGCCTTAAATCTCCACTCCTGGTACCAGCTTTCTCAAATTTGGTTTCATGATAGTAGACTTTGAATAAAAGAGTTGTGTGTAGAAGCTTAACTTGTGAATACTCTCAGGAAGGATGTGACCTATAAAGAAGTAGAGAAAGCAGCATTATGCAGACAGAAAAGCAGACCTGCAGTGCCTTAATCTGTTCACTAAATGAAACCAAATATGAATAATCAGGAAGATTATTATTACAGCCACTTTAGTAAAGAGTCGTTCCTTCTTCAGTTTCTGGACCTTGACTTTCTTTAGGTCTTAAATATCTGTCCTATAGGGCTGGCCATAGTAGATTCAGAAAGATTAGAGTATCATTGTTTACTAGGAATTACTCAGTCCACAGGGAATTGGCTCACCCAAATTTCCACCTCCTCCCAGGGGGTGGCTCAAGGTTAGTGAGTGACTAATCAGTGGACATAAAGGCATATCCTTCCTGCCTCAGTTTGGGGCAACTTTGTCATCCAAGCTTCAGACTCTACATACAATTGGATGAAGCCTCAGTTACAACTACATTGCAGGTCAGTTTTTCCTGCTGCCCAATTTTGTTTCTTCATTTTATCTTACAGATGTGTCTCTAAAGAACACTCTACAACAGCCCATCTGTCTATAATTCCCCATCTCGGAATATCTATAATGAGTGAACATAATCTAAAAGGAGTGACATCTCCAACAGAAGTCAAGGTGAGTCATTCCAAACAATCTAAGGGCAAAAGACAAAAGAGCAGCAGTCCTCATCCTGTATTTAGGGAAAATCTGTAGCATCGTGAGTTTTTTTCAAATTAGGGTATCCAGATACCCTAACCCACCTCACTAGTTTTGTTTACACTCGTCTCTCTTTTTCCTACTTTAACATGCTTAATTTTCTTCTTGACTCAAGGATCATTCATTGTTTCCTTTTGTTGCCTTAACACTTTAAAATCTCATTTTCAAAATTAGGGTAGAGCAAAGAAATCAAAGAAAAAAAATCTTTCAGTTCTCTACCATTTTTGCTGCAGCTTTGAATGCGTTGGGGGTTATTCAGTGCTTTAGATCCTGGATATTAAGTAGAACAAATTATGGTTGTAATTGAGATCTGTGTCTAAAAGATTTATGTAATAGTAAATCTTCTTGAGAATGAATTATCAAGTAGTGCTTATCATAATGTGCACTTAGAAGCTCTTATGAAGATGATATGAGCAAGGGCTGGGACACCGTAGAGAAACACTGAATATTCCTTATGCCTCTCTTGATAATGATTCCACTTATTAATTATTTTAAATCCTTTGGTGGTAAGACAGAGGTTAATTAAAAAGGGATTAGAAAATATACTGTAATATTTTAGGGGAGTACTCTCTACAAACTTCTGGGAATATTCAAACCCCTGAACTTGGCTTGAGGGTCTGAAGCAGGCTCACAGAATGCTGGCAGGCACCTCAATGTCAATAAAGTCTTTTAATTTTCTATGCCAATTCGGTTTTGGTCTCGTGTAAGTTATCTGAGAACCTGAAGGAGGTTGTTGGTAGGTGAGTTATTAAGGTATATGGTAGAAAGTAGAATGGTAGGCCAAGGATAGGTCTTGGAACTCTAAGATGCATCCTTGGTGCCTTTACCAATTATGAATTGCCCATAAGATCTAGTGTGCAAATCACTTCAAAATAAAATTAAGACTAAAAAAGGAAAAGCTATGAATTCAATAGGCTATTATTTTTGAGTTCTATAATAAATACGTAGATTTTCTAGGCCATGGGTGTAAGTTTATCATTGATAAAGATTATGCTGTTTTATTTTCTTTTACAAAAGAAAAAGAAAACACAGGTAACCTCAAATAGCGAAACGCATAGCATAGTTTCTACTTGCTTTGCAGAAATTCAGACTAACCTTAAGAAAGTTAACTATTTAGAAGGTTAATTTAAGGTCTTGTACTACTTTAGAAAGTCATCATGGTAAAGTGGAAAGGTTGATTAGGAATCAGGAGTCCTGTAGTTTAGTTTCTGCTTTGTCACTAACTAGCTGTGTGACCCTGGGCAAATCACTTAACCTCTAAGATCACTGTTTTCTCATGTGTAAAATGAGAAGATTGAACTACATGATCTCTAACAGTGTTCAACTAAATCTTCAACTAAATCAAAATACAGAGAACTTGATAGAAATAACTTCTCCAGACTGCTGCATATAGAAACTAATGTGAACAGAAACAGGGAGTTAGACCAGATCCTTTACAAGTACGCATCCCTTCTAATCCTAAATCTTCTCTGCAGGCCATTCCTAGTAATCTCTCCACAGGGGAAGGTTCTATAAAGATAAATAAAGCACTTTTTCTTTTGCATATTTCAATAGGATTGGAGAACACAAGGGTATTATGCAAATATTTCTTTTCTTTACATCTTTCTGATAAACTTAGAGTGTCTTCCTCCCATGTTGATCTTTTATTTATTTATAATATCCCATTGGTAAAGTGTTATTCTAAGAGGCAAAAGTAAAAATCATACCAATATGTTGCTTACTTGGCAATATGTAATTGTAACCAAATAACAGGGTCAGTCTCTATTAAAACCAGGGGATAAAATTTACACATTTAATCTATCTCTCAGAGCTATCTATGTATGGAAAGTTGTCTGTATTCCAACTGTTACTAATAAGCAGAGAAATTGGGAGAAAGCAAATGGATATACTCCAAGGTAGCTTTACTACTCAAATAAAGGTCACTGAGAGTGGCCAAAAGCATCCCAAATGTGTGATTAACAATTAGATAGGATTTCTCCCTGGGTGTCACAGAAATGTCTCCTCCTCTGATAATAAAGGGATATCACCAGAACATTCTGAGATTTTAGGACTATCACATTTGCTGCTTCATCTAATAGCTTAATTCAGACATGTGGATCCTCTTGGTTATATAGTTGCTAACAAATCATTCGTTTGTAGAAAATGTCCTTCGACTCGAGTTACTTAACAGAGGCTCATATGCCTCATCGTAATCAGCACCATTACAGTTTCTATTCTAACCATATATTTCCCACTATTCCATTATATAAAATAGTGTCTATTATATACTGGAATGTTTCTTCCATCAGGAAGTTAAATTTCTAAAAATATATTTTCTTCATTATAATGTAAAATGAATTTTTCCTTATTCTGACAGGGTTTTACTTTTTCCCCAAAGCTTAACTTTACCAAGTAACTGGCAAAGCAATTCAATGACAAGATGCTACCCTTGAGCTAAACTGTCAACCTAGTCATTAGAATAAAGACATATAAATGAAAAGGAAAAAAATGACATGTATTACCTAAAGCTTTAGTGCGAGGAATTGTAGAAGAGCAGAAAAATTAAGATAAAAACTTTCTTACGAAACACTTTTTATTCATGTATGATGATCTAGATTTAAAGTAAATAAATATTAATTGCTAAAAGTTTTTACCAATTAAAAACACTTCTTGTAGAAAGTTTAAAAAGAACATGCAGTAGATAAAAGAATTTAAATAGCTGACAAACGTAGGAAGACATTCTGAAGCTCACTAATAAACGAAGAAATAAATATAAAAATGTTAATGAGCCACCACTCTTTAACGATCGAATTATCAAGAATTTTATAAGTGGTAGCACTCAATGTTGGCAATGGTAGAAGAAAATGGGAAATCTTATATACTGCTGACTGAAGAATTAAATAGTATAAGCTTTCTGTAATAGTTTGACAAAAAACACCAAAAGCTTTAAAATGGCCCTAGGTCATCTGTGTGGGTAAGTGGGTTGTGTCCAACTCTTGATTTCTGCTCAGGTCATGATCTTATAGTCATGAGATCAAGCCCTGCTTCAGGCTCTGCACAGAGCATGGAACATGGAGCCTGCTTCTCTCTCTCCTTCTCTCTCTGCTCCTCTGCCTTCAAAATAAATAAATATTTAAAATGGCTCTATATATCAATTCTCCTAGGGATTAGCCTAAGGATTACTACAGAATAAGCAAAGGTTTACTTTCAAGAATGATTATTATAAACAAAAAGCAATATAGGAAACAGACTTTATGCACCAAAAATGATGGTGACTGCACTATGTATAATAGAATAATATTCATATATTAGGGGCGCCTGGGTGGCTCAGTCCGTTAAGCGTCCGACTTCGGCTCAGGTCATGATCTCACGGTTTGTGGGTTCGACCACCGTGTCGGGCTCTGTGCTGACAGCTAGCTCAGTGCCTGGAGCCTGTTTCAGATTCTGGGTCTCCCTCTCTGTCTGACCCTTCCCTGCTCACGCTGTCTCTCTCTCTCTCTCTCTCTCAGAAATAAATAAAACATTTTTAAAAAATTAAAAAAAAATTCACATATTAGTATTTCACATATATTCTCTCTTTATGCATTGTATATTCATGTTTCACAAAAAACTGTTGAAACTATAGCAATGTACTTATTAACATGGAAAGACAGGTATAATGTATTCAGTAAAACAAGATTATAAGACTATACAGTAGTATTCAGGTCTGATTTATTTCTTTATGGTATTCTAGTATCTGGCAAAGTACTTTCCCAAAAGTGTACATCATACATTTGTTGAATGAATGATGAATATAACTTTTGTACCCTTCAAATGGATTCTTTATGCATTTATACAGTGTGATACTTAGATAGCGGTAGATGTCATGATATGAAAATCCCTTTTGCTATTTATATTTTTGTTAACCTTCTTGGGATTATGTATGGAATCTGTATATAGAGTGCTATTTTCAAAGTCATTTAAAATCTAATTTACTTATATATTCCTTCTACTTGCATTCATAGAATATTGTATGGTTTCCTCTCATGCTTTATTCTTTATAATTTATTTTTAACATATGCCATATTTAAGTTGAATATTGTGGCAGTCACCAAAGAAAAGATTAAATGATTAAAATGTAAAGAAAAGAAAATTTTAATGTTCTCTAGAATTCACCTTTAGGCCAGCATAAAGTAAATATTTAAAATGCTCTAGTGGGGTGCCTGGGTGACTCAGTTGGTGAAACATCCAACTTCAGCTCAGGTCATGACCTTGCAGTTTGTAGGTTCAAGCCCCACATCGGGCTCTGTGCTGACAGCTCGGAGCCTGGAGCCTGCTTCGGATTCTGTATCTCCCTCTTTCTCTGCCCCTCCCTTTCTTGCGCTCTGTCTCTCTCTCTCTGTCTCAAAAATAAACAAACATTAAAATTTAAAAATTTTTGAAGTGCTCTAGAAAAGGACAAAAGACGTTTTGAAAATCAAGTACCTCTCATTTCTCCTCATTAACAGCTTCTGTGCTTGGCTACCTTGGGAAAACCAAAGCAACGTTAGATGGTAATTTCCCAGTCTGGCAATCCCAGATCTGCAGCATTTCTTGGTCACTAACTTCTGGGGCTATAATTAGCTGCTCCTCTTATGGTTTTATACAGCTATTTGTGTGTCTGATGGTCCTGCATAGGATCAGGTTGATTTTGGTAGAGCTATATCTATCTGAGTCTTTAATGACACTGTTATTTTACTTCCCTTGACAAAACAGATAGGTGGGAGGGACAGAAATAAATCTATAATGAGTAAATCAGTGAGCCGAGGTTTTATATTCTAGGAATGCAGATTTTAGGTTTCCCTGCTGAGAGTGACGTCAGGTTTCCGTGTGGCAGATTGCTGTTGACAATACAGAAGGCTGGAGTAGGAATCAGGCCTGTGAAGGAGTCACTGTGTATGGGCAATTAAGGGTATGAACAGGGGAAAGTGGACACCAAGCTCTCAAAGTATGTGTATAATAATGCTGTAGAAGAATGTCAGCAGATGATCAGAGTTTATCTTGTGATTACTCACCTGTGTCTTCCTTTTCATGTTTCCCAACTGCGTAACACCACCCCCATCCCCTGCTTTGTGTGCCTTCCTGTCTGGCCTATGGTTTATGGTCAGCCTGGCCACCAAGCTGGTCTGTCCAATGCCTAGAAACATTTTACACCTCTTGTGACCTATTTCATCTGCCATTCACTTTGCAGCCCTTGTCATCCTAATGGTCGGAGTTCTTTTTGATTGATTTCAAGCTGTTGAGCATTTCCAGTGAGTGTCACAACAGAACGGTATATATATAGGTTCTCTGAAAACTTTGTCATCTCACCTCTAACTGGACTTTTCATTAATTCTTGGATAACTATCATATTCACCAGCTTCATTCATTAATTAACCCATTTAACATTTCTGGTGCGTGATTATAATATGCCAGGCCAACACTGCCCCTTTACAAAGTAGAAAATTTATGTAAATGTGTATCTTAATTATTTTGTATTTGTTCTCTATCCTGCTTTCTTCACTGTCACAAAAATTTTCTACTCCTTTTGTTCTCTGGTCTCCTCCTTCTTTTTTGATAGATTGTTTTCTTTTGTCTTCTTTGACCTGATGGCTGTCCTCCTATCTCTGGGATTCTACCCAATTTGTTGGCTCTATTTACCTCCTTCACATCATTAGTGTGAGCATTCTACATGTAGGATCTTTGATTTTTTTTTTTTAATCTCTACCCTTTACCCTTGGGAACTTATTCAATGTTAGACATTCACGTATTACCTTTCTATAGATTGCATACAATTTTTATTTTCAATCTTTACTTCTTACCATACATCCCATCCTGTATTTTCACCTGGACTCTCACTAGTATCTAAAGCTGTGAAACTGTGGCTATTTTCCCTACCCTCACAAATTACACACCTGGTGTACCTGTGCTATTATAGCTCAGCAACTTCTAAAACAGTTACCTACTATTACGTTTTCAGGAACTACCGTGTACTATAGAGAAATAATTGAGGTGAATATCTGAACACAGGAAAACGTATCATTGTTTTCTGCTCACTCTACACTTTACACAGAAATAAAATATGTATTAAGAGAGCTAAATCTCCAATGCCATGTTTTGTATTCTTGTGGTTTAAAGTTAATAAGAAACCTCATTGGGCTGCCTGGGTGGCTTAGTGAGTTAAGCATCCAACTCTTCTGAGTTCAGCTCAGGTCATGATCTCATGGTTCATCAGTTTCAGCTCTGTGCTGACAGTGCAGAGCCTGTTTGGGAATCTCTCTCTGCTCCTCCCCTGTTTGTGCTCTCTCTCTCTCTGACTGTCTCAAAATAAATAAATTTTTATAAAAATGCAAAAGCTCATCTGCCCTCCTACAAAGTGACTTACTAATGTTGATGTTCATCTCATTTTATAAGCATGAATGAATTAAAAGTATAAAAATACAAATTTGTTAAGGGGGAAACTTTCTGAGTGGATTTCAGTCAAAGTAAGGAGGATGATACCAGTATTAGGAGAGGTTATAATGCAGCAGTATTGAGTATTTTAAAGGGTGGAGGATGCCAATGGAATTCAAAGGTGACATCAAGAGGGGACTGAGACACTGATAATTAAGACTTAATAACATGAGGCACTTCGGTGGCTCAGTCAGTTAAGCATCCTTCAGCTCAGGTCATGATCTCATGGTCTGTGAGCTTGAACCCTGTATCCGACTCTGTGCTGACAGCTCAGAGCCTGGAGCCTGCTTCAGATTCTGTGTCTTCCTCTCTCTCTGCCTTTTCCCCACTTGTACTCTGTCTCTCTGTCTCCAAACTAAATAAACATTTGAAAAAAGTATTGAAAATTTTAATATCTCAACTGTTCCAAGGACTTGTCTTTAAGAATTTCACATGTATGAACAGAGACAAACTATTTTCAGAGATGTTTTATATCTTCTCTGGCTATTTTGGGCATGTGGCTTAGTAGAAACTGTGGTGAAATCCCCTAAATACACATTTATGTGGCCTGAGGAAGCCTTCATGATCAGGTAACATAGGTTCCTTATTCAAGCCTTACTGGGTATTGAGGCTAGCTTAGGGCTTTATAATTATGCAAGACTGTGCAGAAACTGAGACACTCAGAATACCAGTGAACGTAATAAAACATGACAGAAAATAGTGGTGGTTCTATTATTCATGAAAGTCACATACTTGCTCTGTTTTACTCTCATGCTGGTACTCTCTTTTCATATGCCCCAGTCTCCTTACTTAGTTTCCATTAACAGCTTATCCTAATTCAGTCTCAACTTGTGTTTCAGGTACCTCTCATTTTAAGTGATGATCCCATCTGTTTAAACCATGTTGCAGCTTGCACATTATGATGATATTATGTTGATTCTTGTTCTTTTTGTGTACTTGAAGAACTGGATAACTGTATACTTTTCATAATGAGAACACTGCAACATCAACTATTCTAGTACACATTATCATCTCCTTAATTACGATGTTCTTCTCATTTTCTTAGTTCTCAGAATGTCAGCCACATTATTGGATGCAAGGAAACAATGAAGCAATAAATTTAAGATTCTGAGGGAAAATGAATTCCGACAAAAATTTAACATTTAGCCAAACTATCATTAAAGCGAAAGCATTTAAAACCTGCTTGAGATTCACCAACATCTCAAGTGTATAGCTCCTCTACTTGTTCACCAATTTGAGTAAATAATCAATGTAGTTTTCATACATGCACTCTCAAAGGTAGAGATTCTATGTTCTTACCTGCTCCTCATAATAAGTCAGTATTTTCCTGCCCTCTGCCTCATTTCTTAACACCCAATTCCTTCAAGGTACCTGTAGGTATGTGCTCTTTCATAGTCTTCCACCCCATGAACTAATGGAACGAATCTCATCTAGGCCCATGGAATAATCCCATGCCATTGGCCAAATGGTTGATAGAGTGAGAAGTTCCCTACTGGGTATCAGTAGGAAAATAAATGAATCCTAGCTCCTTGTATTTCATATTTGCCTGACAAGAAGAGAGGAGTTTCAGGGATGGGATTGGAGAGTAAGAAGTACAAGACCATGAAAGTAGTCCAAATTAATTTTCTTAGAGTGAATCTTTCAAGCATGTTAGCCCTGTGGTGAAACTGATTTTTTTTTTCTCAGTGCTGTTCCTAGCCAGGTCCCAAACCCTGAGACACAGTTGGGATGTCATTGTGTTTTTAATTCAATCTTCCTGGCAGTGTTGTTGCTTCAACTGTTGAAACTGGAATTGTAGCATCAACCCTAGTGGACAGCCAACAGTTCATAAAGGGGTGACACCAGATCTGTCATTTCCCCAGTGGGTGCCACTCACTATGTCAGCAGCTATTTGTCTGGGGTGTGAGAGAAGATACTCCTTCCTTCTGTGTTTCATCACCTGAGGTCCTCTAGTCTAACAGTGGCTTACATTATAATGTAGGCTGATAACTTTTGGACTTGCTCACAGAACCATCTTCCTTGGGCCTTGGTTTACATGCAGGATGGCCAGGGGTAGGCAGGTATAGAAGTGGCATTGATGCTCCTCTGAAACCTTATTTCAGAGTCTAGTCCTGGCCCCATTTCCTACCGCCTCCCTGTAAATTATTTTTCAGGGACCCAATTGCCCTTTCAGTAATCTGTTCTTGGCTAGGTTCCTTGTGTCCCCTTCTGTGATTATGATTGTTTCCCAAATCTGTCTCCGCTCCCAGCTTTGCTGGAGAAACACACAGCTGGCATGAGAGATTGCCACAGTAAGACTCTTTCTCTTCTTTTAAAGTAACTAAATGTTTGATTTTCCCCAAAATGTTCTCTGCATTCTTTGAACCCAAATATAACTTTACTTTGCACTCCTAAGTAGAAAAGGAAAAGAAAAAAGTGAATTTTCTACCTTTTTCTTGTTGACTTCTTTACTGGGAAAGGGAGTTGGCCAGAAGTTTCTTCACATTTAATTCCCTCTACCCCTTCTAACATTAACGCATGCCAACTTTTAATTCTAACCAAATGGCAGGAGGTAATAACTATTCTGTCTTCTAAAGCTATCAATCTAGTATGTTGCTGCTTTTCAAATTCACATAAAAGTCATGTGATTTTCACTGCAAAAGGAACCTGAGACCAGCTGGTCGAGTCAATTAGTTTAAAAATGAGAAAAGGAAGTGCATGCCCAGTGATGGATTATCAAAGATCATATTAGTTTACAAAGTTGGGACTAGAATACAGTTCCCTGTATTGTACAGTGAAATGTTTCCCCTTTTTTTATTAACTTGAAAAATATTTAAGTGTATTTTAATAATTGTATTTAATATATGACATATTGTCATGTGGACTCTTTGATGTGGCCAAGAATCATGCTGAGTTTTAGGTTATATTTACTGTCAGTTCATTTCAGGTGAAATATAAAAATTTTTGCTATAATACTTGACATAAAAATTTCAGTTTTTAAAAGAAGAGTGATGTTTCCAAATCCTGACGGAACCACTAAGATTTGTATAGTTTTTAATTTCCAAAATTAGTGAAGAAGAGTTTAGGGGTGCTTTTAGCATTCAGGGGAAAAAGAGCAAATGTAACAATGGGTGGAGTTGGAGGCTGCTAACAGATTATAATTTAAACAGAATACAAAGGCCTCTGGCCTGAATACAAATATCTCCCACACTGACCTGCCATGTGTTATTAGTTATAACTTAGGGCACTGCTTTTAGAGAGCCCTTGCTAAATATAGTCTTATTACCTGGGAAGTTTACAGAATACATTGCCTTATGCAACTCTTATTACCACCCAGCATCACATTAGCAACAACACGTCACCAAGAGAAGGGGACACAAAATTTCTGTTTTATTATAGGAACATTTTCCGTGTGGGATACCTGCCAGTGAGGGGGGCCAATCAGAATGCTGCCTGGGGGGCTTAAAGCTAGTAGAGAAGCTGAGGTTGGTAGAGGAATACTGAAAGGGATACTGAGATCAAACTGCTACGCAGATGAGCCACAGGCAAACCCACTGAAAACAATCACATGCCAAGTTGAAAGGCTTCTATGTAACAATTACAGAATTATGTAAAATGTTCTTAAAGGAGATAGGAGTGACAACGATCACAGAAATTGACTTTAATGATAGAGTGCAGCTTTCACAGTCAGAATTTCACGCTCCATCATGATTATTAACAAAACACGCAGTTCAGTGTTTCAAAAAGCTACCCTGATTCTCAGGTGCGCATAGTTACGTGGTAGTCAGACCTCTTCTCAGTTGAGTTCCAAATCTTGGTGAAATTTTGGCCTCACAGGAAAGAGTGGAAAGTGCAGATGGGCTGTGGTCACACTTTGAGCAACACCACACTAGACTATTTCTATTCTAAAAGCCCTCTAGTTTTAATATCCCATTATGTCTCAAGAGACATATAAATTGCATGATTATCCAAGGAGTTTGGGGAGAGCACACTAATAATATATTAATATAAATATGTGTCAAAAATCAATGACTTCACTGCTGATCTAAGTATGCTACAGAATTCATATTGGAATTAAAATTATGTTCATGTAATTCTAAAAATGATATGCCAAAATCTGGTGAATCAGTAATTTAACAATATTACTGAACTTTCCATTTTTCTAACCTGCAAATATGTTTTTGTGGGACTTTATTTCTTGAAAATTATGCAGTGGAAGTGATATTTTCTTATTGTTGAGGAAAATTTCTTCTACTCTGTAATAGGGTGCCAGTTTATATGGTACCACATAAGTAGATGTGTTTAAAGTCATAGGCATAAGAAGAGAAGTCTGGGAAATGGGGAAGAAAATGCATGTAGTCTCTTCTTGGGATTAAATAGAAGCCTTTTATTGTTATATGTAGTTTAGCGGAGCTCACCTTGGACAGTGGCTCCAGAGGACAGGATGTCCTTAGAGCAGGATGCTCCAAAAACATGCTTACAGTCTTTTAAGTCTAGTAACTATTTTCTCTTACTTCTAACATAGGTAAAAAAAAAAAAAAAAAAACACTATTAATCAGACAATGATAAAAGTCTCTTTATGCCAGATCAATAAACAGTTTCTTCAAATGACAACTTACTATTTTTGTTTCTTTGCTTTTCTCTTCCACTTAATAAAGGGAAAGTTTATAAAACACAGAAGACCTCAATTTAAAGTGGGTTCACTCTTGATTTCCCCTTCAGATGACATGTCCCCATTTCTCTGCATCCTCTGAGAAATAGCAACCTAATTTTGCCGCCCTTCAAAATAATTTATTTTCACATACTGTAAATGATTAATTTATTTTAACATAGATTTATATCCCTAAAATTTAAGATATCTTAAACTGCAAATTCTCTTTTCATTTTTTTTTGCAGGAGAGGTCAGTTATTTATTGAAATATTTCAATCTCTGGTACTTTCTGCAGAGGGATTAGCAGAATTGTGCAGAGTGGTGTGTAGTGGCATTTATCAAACCAAATTGATCTGAACCCAAGAAAGGAGAAAGAATTTCATGTAGGATGCAATTTGCAATTTGGAGCATACAGTCAAATAGCAGTCTCATCAGGATGGTCTTCCTGGAGCCATTGTGCTGATCAGCCACAATGAAAAATCCTATCTGAGCAGTATTCAAAGGATTAGCATATTCCAACATTAGCACACTCTGACTCTTCCTCAGTTCATTACCACAGTTGAAGGGCATGGGCACTTTTCCATTTCCATATATTTTTTCCTAAACTCTGTCTTCAGTCGGGTTAATAGTGAAGTTTCAAGCTTTCATCTGTAATATGAAAACTTACTTTAAAAAATGCCAAGTGTATTAAGCAATGAAAGAATTGCATTGCTTTAGTCAATTAAGTAATATACATATTCAGTATGTATAATATTAATTTTTTACTGTAAAGTCTTCTTATCAATGTGTTTTCTTGACTACCAAAAACAATAAACCAAAGATAGAACTCAATTATGAGAGTACTATAATCATCAGATTTATTTCTCATAGATTATCACAAATGTATATGAAAGAAGTTTAATTCATTTGTATTCCTTAACCTAAGGGATGTAAATGTAATTATTGATACAAATTAGAGTACATCATCTGATGATGATGCACTTTTCTGTATTTTTAACATACATATTATTTTTAATTGGGAAAAGCCAAGAAAAAAATTTAAAAATAAGACAAGTACTACATCTTCATTGAAAATAATTGGAAATCAATATCATTGCCCAAAGCGTGAAGAAAATGAAATGGAAAATAACCCAGTTCTTCCCAATGAACAACGATCATTTGGTGGAAGGAAGGAAAGAAAAAAGGAAGAAACAAAGATAAAAAGACAGAGGATGGAATAAGGGAGGCGAAACTAACCAAGAATTAATATACTAACTGAGGGAGGACAACTAGACCTCAAAATAATTTTGATCCAGGGGAACCTGGGTGGCTCAGTCAGTTAAGCATCCAACTTCAGTTCAGGTCATGAATTTGCAGTTCATGAGTTGGATCCCTGTGTTGGGCTCTGTGCTGACAACTCAGAGCGTGAAGCCTGCTTCAGATTCTGTCTCTCCCTCTTTTTCTGCCCCTCCTCTGCTCATGCTTTGTCTCTCTCTCCCTCTCAAAAATACATAAACATTACAAACTTTTTTAAACTTGATCAAGTTAATAAGAAACTGAGAAGGAAAAGACATAGAGATGAGTGGTTAATTAATTGACTGTAATTTTAAATTTCTAGAGATCAAGTTCTGTGTTACTGCATCTTTGAATCTTAGAATCTGGTTGAGATGTTCAATAAATATCAGTTAGAAAGTAAAATTACAAAGTAACATGAAATCTACTTTAGGAGATTATTATCTAATGCACTTAGATGGGAAGACCTACAACCAATGCCTGTGAATGTAGCTCAATATAAAGGACTTCCATTCCTACCCAAAGGTAAAAGAATCTACCTTAGAAATAATAAATTTATTATCCTTAATTGAGCAATAGGTGTAAATAAAATGGGGGAGGCATGAAGAATGAACATCCAGATTTATTAAAACCTTCAGATCATAATTCTGTGATTACAAGTTACAAACAAAAGTGACACACAAAATATAATAAAATAAATTTTATAAATAATTTGCCAATAAAATTATATCTGGAATGTTAACATGCAAAGTTGTAAAATGTGGATTTAAATAAATATTTCTCTAAAATCAGTGTTTCTAATTAGAGTTCAAAAAATTCAAATAATGATTTTAGCATAATCAAAGATTTTTTGATAGCTCACATCCATCTCATACACTTTCCCTTTGTTAATGAAATCATAGAAATACATTTTAAGGAGAAATTAAATATATCAATAAGCAAGTTAGAAATATAACAGCTATATGATTGAAATGGACATTGAAAGTCACTAGTTTCTGCCAATTAGTTTTCATAGTTTGGGTAATTTTAACCTCCTTAAAGTGAAAAAATTGTTTCTTTAGCCTAACAACAATGTACACAGTATTACATGTTGTACGTATTGGATTCTTTTATCATAAACAATGAAAATAAGTTTTCTTGTATCCAAATGAAGAAAAAGTTCTATTTGTCACCCAAGGCATTGTATTTTCAGAAATATAGTTTTACATTACTAGACTTCATAAAGGTCATCCTCAGGCAAAGCTGCAATTTTGAGACTTAATGTTCTCTGCCATTATAGGTTTTGTAAAATTTCCATAATATGAGTTCTCAGAGAATCCTGCAATATTTCGTGGGTCATATCTCTAACTAAAATTTAAAGTAAGATAAGTAATTTGTTCATTTACACCCAATTAATTTTGTAACTGCAAGAAATATATGAAGTGTAAGAATTCATTAGAAGATAATTGATTTTCATTTTAAGTCCAAGAGGTCCAGTAATCTACCCACTTAAAACCACTGCAGAAAACAAATATGAAAAAAAAAAAACCCACAAACACCTAAGAATGATGAGAAGCAACTGAGATGTTTTGAAAAATCAAAGACACATCCATACATAGAGTGACAGTAATGTTAAGGGAACACATTGCCTCTAACAACAAGTAAATAGGTCTTTCATTCCAAATTTCTTGATTATTCCAGTTTGATGTTCAAAGTGCTTTGTACCCATGCTGTTGTCTTCAGTTTCTGATGTTCAGTGTTTTATAAAAGTTCAAAAAACTTAACTTTGGCAGCAAAATGATAGCAGTGAGGAAAGGAAGGACACCTAAGGCTTTTCTTTTCATGGCTAGACAAAAATAATTGCTCCAGTATTTCAAGAAAAACCCTTAAATGTTGCAAAAGTAAAGTTCAGTGTTCTATTCCTCAATTTTCCATGCATTCCTATTGCTTCCATTAGAAGTTGCTGCGATGGAAATCTATGCTATTAAGTAGATTTGTTCTTGTAGAATTGTGCCCCCAAAGCAAATTAGGAATCTATATAATATGTTTGAATAGAAAGGGCAAGGAAAAATTTTAAACTAGATCTCTCCTTCCCAGAGAAACCATAAAAACAACTTAAAAACATTTGATTACAATAAGATGTTACTGGGGCGCCTGGGTGGCTTAGTCGGTTAAGCGTCAGACTTTCGCTTAGGTCATGATCTCGCGGTTCATGGGTTCGAGCCCCGCGTCGGGCTCTGTGCTGACTGCCAGCTCAGAGCCTGGAGCCTGTTTCAGTCTGTGTCTCCCTCTCTCTCTGACCCTCCTCTGCTCACGCTGTCTCTCTCTCTCTCCTAGAAATAAATAAAACATTAAAAAAAAAAATTAAAAAAAAAAAACAATAAGATGTTACTTAATAATTGTTACCTTATAAATCAAGTCATTTTTAGCAGCAGATTATAACTAAAACCCTCAGATGTGCTAAGTAATCTTGCTATGCTTGACAATATATTTAGCCAGTGGTCTTCAGTGGAAGGAAAATTATAAATATGTTTCACACTCTGATGGATGAATGTTTTCAACTGAACTTCTGCATATATAATCTCAAAATGCACATTTACAAAATAAACATTTTCAATCTATTGATATTCAGAACTTTCCAAATATTCAGAAAGCAAACATACTCTTTTCAAAATGTTCATTCAATAATTGATCTATAATATGAGCTTTCCACAAATATGCATTATTTAAACAAAACTAAGTATACATATGTTTATATATATACATATATACATTTAATATATATTTATTTAAATTTTATTTAATATGTTTAAACTTTATTCTTTTTTTTTTTAATGTTTTTTTAATTTATTTCTAGGAGAGAGAGACAGCGTGAGCAGGGAAGGGTCAGAGAGAGAGGGAGTCACAGACTGAAACAGGCTCCAGGCTCTGAGCTGGCAGTCAGCACAGAGCCCGACGCGGGGCTCGAACGCACGAACCGCGAGATCATGACCTAAGTGAAAGTCGGACGCTTAACCGACTAAGCCACTCAGGCGCCCCTGTTTAAACTTTATTCTTAAACTAACTTATTTAACACCTAACACTGTTCTTTAGGACATAATAAAATAAAACATCAATATATGTTTTTGTATTTTAATTGGACATTTCCTAAATCTCAAATTGTTTTATACATTCTTCATTTGTTAATCCACTAAAGTGGCACCAAAGCAGCAATGTCCAATACCGTGGTGACAGAAATGTTCTAGCAACGTGTGCTATTGAGTAAGGATTTGACATGTAGCTAGCATGATTGAGGAAATGAAAATTTTATTTTAAGTTTAGTTACTTTATATATAAATAGCCACTATGGTTAGTGGCTACCATGTTGGACAACACAGCTCTAATGTATTTGAAAGTAATTCAGCAACTGTACTCATTATTTTAATAAAATTTAATTTACCATTGCCACATGTTTTTTCACAATAACTATGTACTGAGAATATTTAGTGACTTTTTTTTTGGTCTTGCTTCATCAGTATCAAACCAAAGTATATCTGCCCATATATTTACGAGGAATGAACAAGCTGGGCTTTCTGAGAACCAGAAGAATCACCACCATTAGCTATGCATTTAAAATGGCAGAATGTCTTATGACTCCAACAATATTTCCTTCTCTCCTTGGTATTCACTTTGCTTACACCATTTTTCAATCTTAAAAAATCAATTTCAAAGACTAGCCCCACTGTAATAACTTTAGAGCCCAATAAGAAGCAGTAGACTTTGTGTACTCACTTCCTCTTCAGAGGCCTCATTTCAGCATTATCTCCTTTACATAAAAGATGAAATTCAAATTTCATATGTTTGAGTCAAATTTCTAAATTTTATTGCCCTCATCTGCTCTTTACCTGAGCCGCACAAATCTCATTATTCCTCATAGAAGCTTCACTCTTTTCCTTCTCTGTGTTTTCTCCTGTTTCTTTTTTGCAATTAAAATCTGTTTATAATTCATAACTCAATACAATTGTCCTCTCATCACAGATCCTTCCCAAATAGTTCAATTCATGCTAAGAGCTCTTTCCTCGGAATTCTGAAGCTATCTATACATGTTTTATTCCAATGGTTATTGCTCTTATCATATTCTATCTTGTTTCATTATACTTTTTATGCATATCATGCTTCCCCGTCTAGAATATATGTTCTTCAAGAATATTATACAGGCAACAAATTTGTTTTATACATTATATGTCAGATTGATCTGAATTGGCTTGCCTGAAGGATTAGAGCAATATCCATTGGCCAACAATAGAAAAGGACTGTAATGAGAGAGAAGGGCTAATAGGTACTTGTGACAGGTTTGTCCTCAGGAAGTTGTATAGATTCTTTGAATACAGAGGGAAAAGATAAACACTGAAAAAAATTTTTTTAAATATTTTTTATTTATTTCTAGGAGAGAGAGAGAGAGAGAGCGTGAGCAGGGGAGGGTCAGAGAGAGAGGGAGTCACAGACTGAAACAGGCTCCAGGCTCTGAGCTGGCAGTCAGCACAGAGCCCGACGCGGGGCTCGAACCCACGAACCGCGAGATCATGACCCAAGCGAAAGTCGGACGCCTAACCGACTAAGCCACCCAGGCGCCCCTAAACACTGAAAAATTAACAGGCAATCCTGAGTGCAGTTGTAATCAGTTGTTGCCATCCACAGGAAACTTGTAATGTTTGTAAAGCCTATTTTGGTTGCATTTATAATCTCTATTTTTCCCAGTTATTTTTCCCATGATATTCTCTGTAATTTCTATCAACATACTTTGGACGTTGTAAAACCTTATAACTCCATTCAGTATTTTAACATTTCTCTTTCACAGTGTTTAAGAAGAGGAAATTTACTGAAAAACAGCTACTTAATTTGATAAATGACTTGTACTGTTTCTATAAGAGAATTATTCAGGTAGTATATGAAAATTGCAATTTACTCCTTCTGGAAAATTTTCACAGAAGTCACCATCATTTTTGGAAATAGATAGAGTATGATAGGTTAGTCCTGAAATATTTGAGAAGTTCTTACCTTTTAGAAGCCTTTGAAAAGGTATTTGATGCCTTCACTTTATTTTTTCCTCTCTGGTCCTATTTCACATCTATGCAGTCACTGGTTTGAGGGGATCAGGTTTGCCACAAGATCAGATTCTTGGCTGTAGATTCTCTATAGAAAACACAGCACACCTATGATGGGTAGGATTGAGCAGCAGTGGAGAAAGGGTAGCTGTTATGGGATAAATTTTGTCCCCCACCTCAATTAAATGTTGAAGTCGTTGTGCCCAGTAGCTTCACATGTGACTATATTTGGAAATGAGGTCTTAAAAAGAGGTAATTAAAGTTAGATAAAATCATTGCAGAGGGTCCTAATCCAGTTTGACTGGTGTCTTTGTAAGAAGAGGAGATTAAGACACCAACACACATGGAGGAAGATACCCAAGGAGACTTTCTGTTGTTTAAGTACATACTCTGTGATACTTGGTTATTAAAGCTCTAGAAAACTAATACAGTAGCCTTTTGGAGCTAAGTATTGAAATATAATTAGAGCTTTTTTTAAACAGGTAGTTTACAATTCCAGTAAGCTACTGCTTTTATGTACAACAGGTACATAGTTGGTGAACCTAGGTTTGAAATAGACAATAAAATGACTGTCCAGAAAAGGAAGCGTTTAGGCAAACAGGAATCATTAGACATGAAATCTTCTAAATGGGATTCAATGTTTTCCTTTAGCCTGATATTGTACCTGCTTTTCCATGTATGTGCCTTGAATATAAGCCCTCCAATAAAAGTCTTGGAGAAATATCACTGTCCTTGTTGACACTGAGGGCACAGGAAATTCAAACACTAATACTGTTAAGGAACATTCTATCTGTTGGTTCATTTCTCATCTCTAATCATAAATCAGCATTCAATAAACATTGAGCCATTTGCAGCCTGCACAGCAGATAATCAATGGAACACAACACAGATTTAATTATGCACTAATAAAGAATGAGGTGAGGGTGATAGGACTTGATTTTTGCACTTCTTTCATACATATTACATATCCTGAAAATTTACCAGGATCTTATTTATTATTTAGACTTAAACAATAGCAGTAACAGTGGCAAAAACAAAACAAAAATAGCATTATCTCAGGATGTTTCAAGATGATGAAAAAAAGTGAAACTGACATAGGTATGCTTTGTAGTTATGTAATCTTTTGCATCTATCATCTAAATTATGTGCCATTTAGCATGTTCTTAATTGTGAGTCATAAGGCATATCATCTCTGATACTACATGAATTCTTCTTTGTATTGTAGTAGGAATAATTAACATGAGACCTACTCTTTTAAAAATATTTAAGTGCACAATATAGTTAATCTATAGACACAATGTCATGGGGTAGGTTTCTAGAAGTTATTACCCCTGTATAACTGAAACTTTATATCCATTGAAAAACAACTCCCTATTTCCTTCTCTCCAGCCCCTGTCCCTAGCAGCCATTAGTCTACTCTCTCTTTTTATGAGTTTGACTATTTTATATACCTCATATAATTGAAATCATGCTGTATTTGTCTTCCTGTGACTTGCTCATTTTACTTAGCATAAAGCCTTTTGGGTTCATCCTGTTGAATATGACAGGATTTCCCTCTTTTTAAGGCTGAATATTATTAATTATATATATCTATACATATATGTGTATATCTACATATATATGTATATATGTGTATATATATATATGACATTTTCTTTGTGAGTTTTCCTTTGTGCATTCATCCATTGATGGGCATTTAGGTTGTTCCCACATTTTGGCTATTGTGACTACATGATTTCTCAAAAATTAATAATAATGCTTTGTGATGATTTCAGTTAATTTTAAGAGAGAATTTTTATTTGAAATATTAACATTACAATATATTTATATGGTACCATATACATTGCTTAAGTATGCATTCTACCCTAGAGCTAGGTTGCCTTTGTTCAAAGCCTGACTTTGCTACTTACTAGCTGAGCAAGATACTGAATCTTTCTGTGCCTCAAATGCTTACTTGTAAAATATCTATTAATAGTTCCTATCATAGGAGTGTTGGAGGATTCAGTGAGATATATGCATAACATTTAGGGGTTCCTGAGTGGCTCAGTCAGGTAAACTTCCAACTCTTGATTTCAGCTCAGGTCATGATCTCATGGTTCATAGGATTGGGCCCCACATTGGGCTCTGTACTGACAGTATGGAACCTTTTTGGGATTCTCTCCCTGCCTCTCTCTACCCTTCAGCTATTCATGCTCTCTCTCCCTCAAAGTAAATAAATAAACTTTAAAAATACCAAGAAACATTTAGAAAACTGATTTATGTAAACACATGCTATTATTACTTTATTGATATTATTGTTCATTCACAGATTTATTTACTGTTCTCTTGGACTAAAAGGTGCATCACTAAAAGTAAAGATATAAGTCCTAAAATCATAATTAGAATTCATTTTCTTTCAATAAATTTTGTAAAAATGTAAATATTGTTAAGGGACATTACTATAGATATTTTAAGGGATGTAATTAAAAGCAGAGTTATATTCAGATTAACCCGAGTTAAAGCTCATTCTTACTTCTTACTGACTGTGAGAACGTTAGCAAGCTGCAAAAATTCTCTGAGCCTACATTTCCTTATTTATTAAAATTATGGTGTACTGTTTTCCCCATAGGGCTATTGGGAAAAGAAATAAGTTAATGTTTATAAATCCTTATGCCTGGAGTATAGGAAATCTTCAATACATTTTTGTTTTTATTGTTTTACTTTTATTATTTTCTAGTTATCAGTGTTCACCAAGCACCACAAAACTTAATGGCTCAAAGCAATGATTTATTTTTTTTATATTTCATGGTTTTGTGTGTTGACTGAGCTCAGTGGAGCAGTTCTCATTTGGGGTCCCTCACATGAGGGCAATCAGTTGACAGTTGAACTGGAATTATGTGAAGGCTCAACTGGGCTGGATATCTAAGATAGTTTCTTCTAGATTCACATGTCTTGTATCTTATCTACAATATCAGGAATAGCTTAGTACTATCCAGGCATCTCTCTCCATTTGAACTTTGCAATTGGTGGCTTGAAGTTCTTGTAATATCACAGTCTCAGGATAAATCGATTTCTCAAATGGAGGCTGGCCTTCCACAGGATAAGTAACCTGAAGCTCAGGGATAAGCTATAAAAATATTTTAAACTAGCCATTGAAGCCACACAGCATCATGTGTAGTGGATTTTCTTTATTACACATGAGTCATAGAACAACCCTAGATTTAGGGGAAGAAATTATACAAGAGTATGAAGACTAAGGGTGTGACTGTTAAGAGGTGAGCAATCTTGGAAGTAAAGTTACGATATCATTATCTCTATGATCCCAATTATTACCATCCACATAGTCATCACTATCATCATCTATTCTTTGTTTTTTTTTAACACTTATTTATTTACTTTTGAGAGAGAGAGAGGAAAGAGCATCCCAAGCAGGCTCCATGCTGTCAGTGTGGAGCCCAATGTGGGGCTTGAATCCACAAACCAAACCTTGAGATCATTGCCTGAGCCAAAAATCAAGAGTCAGTTGCTTAACCAACTGAGACACCTGGATCCCCCTATAATCATCTATTCTTTTTAATAACAATTTGTTTTCATCTTCTTTGGGAAAGACATAAAGGAAATGGTTAGTACCCTTAAGTTATCAATTTTCTTTAGCCAAATAATTGTACTTTTGAGAGTTATTCTAAGAGAATAATCCAAGTAATGAAATGTAATTTATTCATAGAGATGTTGTCCTTCAGATAAATTTGGAAAAAATGAGAATAACTCAGTAAAAAGAAGTAAATGAAGACATTTATTCAGGAAAAATATTAAGGAAATATTAGGAATGATATTTTTTAAAAAAATTTTTTATTGGATATTTTTACATCATATAAATATATGTGTGTATATGTACCTGTATGTGTACGTATATGTTATATATATGTACATATATATATATGTTATGTATATATATATACCTTATATATATAACATATATATCATCATATGTTATGTACATATATATACCTTATATATATAACATATATATATGTACCTTTAGAATGATGTAATACATTAACACTACCATGATACATTTAGAAACAACCAAGAAATATATATATATTGTATTGTACTAAAGAGAAATAATCAATATATCAATACTGGTAAATTATTTAGTGGAATTATGAGGTATTTTTTTCATTCCCTTTTCAATTCCTAGTGCACCTGTCATTTTGGAGACAAACTGTTTGTCCCTTTATATCTTATTGCACTGTCATTCAAAACTCTTTCCCTGTACTATCTAATATCCAGTGCTTCAACTATACTAAATTCTTATAGATTCTTGAATGCACCTTATTGATTTTTTATCTTAAAAACATTTAAAAAATTTATTTTTGAGAAAGAGAGATAGAGCATGAGTGGGGGAGGGGCACAGAGCGAGGGAGACGAAAAAATTTAAGCAGGCTCCAGACTCTGACCCTGTCAGCACAGAGCCTGATGCAGGGCTCGAATCCATGAACCACAAGATTGTGACCTGAGCTTAAGTCAGTCGCTTAACTGATTGAGCCACCCAGGCGCCCCTCACCTTATTATTTTAATCTCATTACTAATCATTTTTGGTTCCTTGGTTCCTATGCCTCGGTTCACCTCTAATTTTACTTGCAAATGGCATGGTCACTTTTGTGGGCATGTGTCTGACACTGGTAATAGATCAGGCATCATGCCCATCTTCCTGTTTTACTCTCAGCACTGTTATAGCACCATAGGTTCCACCGTGAGCCTCAGGCCAGCACAGGTGGAAAGTGAGGAGGAAGAAACATCCCTTGAGCAACTCTCAGTTACTCAGGTCAGAGAGGCAGAATATAAATGCTTCAGCTTTCCACCACTGAGGTAGACAAATTGGGAGCTGTTCTATTCTTTTCTAAGGGGGACTTAGCAGAATCAAACTCCCATATTTCATAGCAGTTATCTAATCATCACATCTTTATGTCATCTTTCTCATTCCCAGGGCCTTGCTTCTGAATCTTGGAAAGACTGCCCAAGTAACATACTTCCTCAAAATTCTTTATCTCAGTTTCTTTTTCTTGAAGATCCCTATTTCTGACTACCTATCAGTTTTGGTATCCCGATTTCTTGCTCAGCTTGAAGATTCATTTATATATACATTATATATGTATTATATACATATGTATATGTATTATATACATATATATGTGTGTGTATATATATATATATAAAATATCAATTTCCCCCTGACTTCCATGGGATGTTGATTTTGCCTTAGAAACCCAGGCCAATCCAACTCTTCCAGCAAGGTATTTCCTGGTACTAAACGTGTTTAATATTTTTCTCCTTTGTGCCAGCACACAAACTCCTCCATTATCATAGTCATTACAGTGCATTTTAATTGAGTCCTTACATTTAGCAGACTCTAAGTTTTTGAGGATAATGACTCTTACTGTGCTCCTATTTGTATTTTAACATTTGATAGTTGGTATGTAAGTAAGTACTCAATAGCATCATTTTAACAGATAACTGAATTCATAACAAAAAAAATACCATTGAGAATCAAGGGTATTTTCATCCTAGATTGATGAGAATGGTTAACTAAATTACTTAAAAATCTCAAGATCCTATGTCTTTAGCTACAGTGTCAGTTATTTTCTCTGTATGTCTTCTATTTTTTTTAATGTTTATTATTTTGAGAGAGAGAGAACGAGTAAGGGAGTGGTAGAGAGTAAGAGAGAGAGAGAGAGAGAGAGAGAGAGAGAGAATCCCAAACAGTTTCTGTGTGACACAGGGCTCAAACTCATGAACTATGAGGTCATGACCTGAGCCGAAATCAAGAGTCAGATGCTTACAGACTGAGCCACCCAGGTGCTCCTGTATGCCTTCTAATTTTTAACAAGATGATTACATCAGCTATGAAAATTTCTTGAAAATTATCTATTATTTAAAAATAAGTATACATGTATGTGACAGACCCTAAGGTGCATCATACTCTTTGTAATCTTGTAAAGTCCCCTCCCCTTAGCTATGGGCAGAATCCATAAATTATTTCTACTCAGGACATTAAAAAATGGCAAAGGTGATGGGAAGCCACTCCCTTGATTAGATTACATTATATAGCAAAGATGATGAGATGTCATGACCACAGTTACATTATTTTGGGTAAAACCCATTAGGAGTTAAATATTTCCCTGTCAGGACTGAAGAACCAAGGACCACTTGGTGAACTGTGACTGGAGAAGGCCACATGACAGAGAACTGTAGGCTAACTACCTCTAGGATTCACTGGTTGCCTCTAACAGTCAACCAGTAATAATCAGGAGCCCTGATTATTATTGGTTGTGTAGTTATACAACCACGAGAAAATGTATTCTGCCAATAATCAGAATCACAAAAAATGAATTTTTCCCCATTGAAGCCACCAGTAAGTATATATCCCAGCTGACACCTCATTTGCTTTACAAGACCATAAAGAGAGGACCATAATAATCTTCCCAGACTCTTGACTCATGGAAACTGTTAGATAATAAATGTGTGTTGTTTTAAGTCTTTAATTAGTGTGTTACATGGCAGGAGAAAATTAATGAAATATAAGTTTAGAGATTATAATTAAGACATTACACTAAAAATGTATTACCTTAGCTATTTTTGTGACTCAAATATTGGTTTATCAAAATAGTTTTCATCCCCTTTCTCTCTTAAATCTTTTCCCTCTGAGGTCTCCTGAATACTTCAATGATTCCCTCTTTCTCAACAGGATTTAGATATGACAAGATTTTCATGCCAGTGACTGTAATGAGGTGAGCATAAAAGTAGCAATGAAAAAAGGTGACTTACTGACACAAAATTCAGAAAACAAGTATCACTATCTGTTGGGAAGCAATTGATAATAGATTGATATGATAGGCAGAAAACTGAATTCCAAAGATTTCCAATGTCCTAATCCCCCACATCTGTGGATTTGTTGCCTTACATGGCCACACAGACTTTTCTAAGTGTGAGGAAAGTAAGGATCTAGAGACCGAAGATTATCCTGGATTATCTAGGTATGCTGGATGTAATAACAAGGGTCCTTATAAGTGGAAGCAGAAAGCAAAAGAGATTTGAAATGTTACTGTGCTGACTTTGTGGATAGAAGAAGGGCAAGAGCCAAAGAAATGTAGGCAGCCTCTAGAAGCTGGCAAGGCAAGAAAGCAGATTCTCCCCTTAAATGACCAAAGGGCAGCCCTACTGACCCATTTTAGACTTTCAAATTATGGAGTAAGGAAGACACTTTAAGACTACTCTATTAATATATTGATTTTTAAAATTTTTAATGTTCATTCATTTTTTGAGAGACAGAGACAGCATGAACAGGGAAGGGCAGAAAGAGGGGGAGACACAAAATTGGAAACAGGCTCCAGGCTCTGTGTATTGCAGGGCTCTAACCCACAAACTGTTGATATCATGACCTGAGCCGAAGTCAGACACTTAGTAACTGACTGAACCACCCGGATGTCCCTTAATTTATTGATTTTTAAAAAATACATTTTTTTTACTCTGTCTACACATTTATGGTTCTCAACCATTTTCCCTGGGATAATCTGAATTACTCATTTTAATTATAACTTTTAACCAAAAGAAATACTATCAAATTAAAAAAAATCCTCAGTGGTGATTCATGGAAGAATGGCCATCATATTCATGCATCTTAGTAGATTCTCAAAATTCATAAAAATTCATGAAATACATGAATGCATATAGCATAATTTCTACTGCTACATATATGTATGTATGTATATATTTTTATAATTCTTCACTGATACACTGCAAGGTAATGTGTTTAGTAGAGATGGAAGGTGGCATTTGTTGGTTGGCTGAATAAGAAAGATGGAGCAAAAAGTTGGTGGATTCTCCTTCCATTATTCATCAGTCCTAAAAGTAACTTGTCAACTTACATATCAAATACCTTACATGGGCATACTTTACTGTCTTACTTGATCCTAAGTGGCAAATGAAACAGGAAAGTGGGGTTGCAATTAGAATTGTCACTATAAAGGACAAGGGCATCGGCTTCTGTATCTGTTACCCTTAACACTAGACATCTTCAGATTCTAGACATTTTTATTTCCAAGTGGGGAGAAAGGAGCCACAGCTGTGGTGGACAGAGAACATATCTGTTCATACCCCCATACGTAGAAAGAACTGAAAAATCCTCTTATGTGAGGAATCTTAAGTGACCCAATAGAATTGACATTAATCTAAACTATTGTTTATATATTTTTCTTGCACTAAAACAGGAATGAATTGGCCAGCTTGGCCTCTAAATGCTTCTATTTTATAATTAAACCTGTAATTCAGGTTGCTGTCATCTGAGAGCAATAATCTTACTAGAACTACAAAGCCAAAACTCTGTGGCTCAGAAAACTAAACCATTCAAGAACTTGAATATGAGTCACTTATATGTGATTAAGATACCTGATTATCATTCCTTTAAAATACACTTTAAAGAAAACAATGCATTAAGTAACTATCTAATGAGACCAACAATTAAACTAGCAGCAGCAAGATAAAAGCTGCCTCCAAGAGACTTTGCCCTTCCTTCTCTTGAGTCTAATTTTAAATATATTTGAGAACAAGGCAGGCCACTCAGCTACTTTATAATTGATTGATGACTGTAAGAGTAAAGAATAAAGACAATGCAAGTGTTTGTGCCTAATTCATTCTACAAAATCAATCATTAAAATTTGAAACTTATTTAAACATTGTTAGAAAAACTATCAACTTAGAAAGAAGGCAAAAAATATAGATGGCATCTCCTTACCATGTCATACAAGAGCAAAGGTCACCCAGAGGTTATCTAGATAAATTTACTTACTGCAACTCACTATTTACTATTGATTGAACATCCAGGCTTAGTAAAGTTACAAATCAACTAGGAGAATTTTGTCAGGTACAGCTGCAAATAACTTCTATCCAGTAGAATAAATATTACCAAAAATTATAGTTTACAATCTAGTTAACATAAAACAGCTGTATTTAACCCAGTTATCTTTTCCAAACATTTTTATTTAAATTATATATCTACACCTCTACCTTTATCTCTTCCTCTTAGCTATTTATCTTTCTTTGTTTCTTCATTCTATAAACTTTCTTTCTTTCTTTCTTTCTCTCTCTCTCTCTCTCTCTTTCTTTCTTTCTTTCTTTCTTTCTTTCTTTCTTTCCTTATTAAAATTAAATAAACTATGTGAAATGCATTCATTTTATATTTACATGGCAGTCATGTAATTGAACCATTTGAAAACTAGAGTTTATTGCTTTTGTAGGTTATCCATTGAAATATGCAAGTGAGCCTACCTGATGGGGCCAAGTAAACTGCCTTGCTGGAGATGTGTATATAGTTAAAGGACTCTTTAAAGAAGCTTTTTTCTTTTTACTTTTTGTTCTTGTTGTTGTTGTTTATGGAGTAAAATCTGAGTGTAACAGCAGAACTTTAATTTTTCTAACTCTGGGAATCTCAAGGTTTGCTGCTGTTGTTATTATTTCTACTATATGATGGTATTTGTTTGCTTCTGATTCATGTGGACTGAAAGGTTATTTTCCATTGGTTGGAACTCTGGATAGAAACTAAGTATGATGGCTGACCATTTGATGATCTCTGTTAGGTGAATTGTGGAGATCAATCCTATCACATGAAAGATAACACAGAATCTAGTCTATATTTGTGTTTCTTTGTATATTTGTCTACTTATGAGCTCAAATGAATTAATACTTTAGGGAACACTGGCAAAGACAGTAGTTTTATGGATCCCGATTAGATTTGTCTTTTATTTGTGGCTGAAGCTGTAGCCCTGATGTGTCATTGAGATGAAGGCTTTCAGTTTTACTTATTTTTAGTTGAATATAAAGTATTTTGATATCTCTGGAGTGAATTAATAAATTGGATTATTACAGCTTTTAAATTAAATGGGCTATATTCAGATTGACATATAAAGAGTATTTCCAAAATTGACAGAAGTTAAGGAAAGAGAATTTTTGATATTATAGAATCCTTGCCTAAAACATAAATTCTTCTCACCAAAACTGTTTTTTTCAGAACATTTAATGAATTCAGATTACTATAATTAAAATGAATCTCTGAACAGATCAGATGGTTTAATAATTTTTGTCTAAGAAAATGAAAAAGCAACATTATGTGTTCTCTTTGCTTTATCATCATGAAGTATAGCACAAGAATACCTTTCATTTTTTGTTTTCTCACAGTGTCTTTTTTTAGTTTGAACTTCCTATATGTCTTAGATGGGTTTATTTATCAAATAAGCTGACCACTCATCTATTTTAAAGGTGAATTAGTGTTCAACAAAATTGAATAACAATTCTGATATTTTTAAGTCACTAATTAGATTTGTTGTGTATCCATTCAAATATTATTTCTAAGATTTTAAGTAATGTAAAAATGTAAGTACTTAGTAAATTTAATATATTAATATCATTTGCATAAGTGTTTAATTTCTCTGTAATTGGGAATAGTGAAATATTGACTACCAAGCATGATTTTAAACTTACACATTTTGCTTTTTATTTTTATGTGTTTCAAGAGACTATACCTTTGGGTAACGGGTAATGTTAAAGAAGATCCTCTTTTTGCCACCCTAAAAAGATAGAAAATAAATGTATGTAGCAGTGGGATACTGTATTATATGCATTCATGAATTTTGATTGCCTGCTAAGATGCTTAAATATGATAGCCATTCCTCAATGAACCACCACTGAGCATTTTTTTAATGATATTTTTTCTTTTGGCTAAAAGCTGTAATTAATATGAATAATTCAGATTATCCTAGGGAAAGTGGTGATTGAAAAGCATAAATATGGAGTACAAAATGTAGCTTTTTAAATCAATATATAATAGAGTAGTCTTGAAGTGTCTGATGATTCCATAACTTAAAAGAAGATAGCGAAAAGCAAAATGTGAATGATTATCTGAAAATGTTTGCAATGCATGCAGAAAGGAAACTTACTTGTCTTGGCTTATAATGTCTGCAAATACTAGATCCATACAGACACAAAGAATTCTGTAAATATTTTGCCAAAATTGGCTCAGTTTGATATGTTTATTTTTGAAATGTTATGAAGCATTAACTGCCGAATATTAATGCCAAACTGAAATTGGGCTTTCTCACTATTAAATGATAAACAATCATCTTTTACCTTCTGTGCGATCTGCCTAGATAGTAGAGCTTCCATGACCCACTGAAATGATTTTATCTTGAGATAACATTATCATGCCCTTCATTATTAAAAATAGAATGAGTTTCCACACATGTGAAAGAACTCGGCTTTCTTTTTTTTTTTTTTTTTTTTTTACAAATAGTTTATTGTCAAATTAGTTTCTACATAACACTCAGTGCTCATCCCCAAAGTGCCCTCCTCCATGCCCATCCCCCCTCCCCCCCACATCCATCAGTCCTCAGTTTTTGTCAGCATTCAAGAGTCTCTCATGGTTTGCCTCTCTCCCTTTCCCCCACCATTTCCGCCCTTCTTCTCCCCCTTGTTCCTCCGTCAAGTTCCTCCTAGTCCTCCTATACGTGCAAACATATGATATTTGTCCTTCTCTGCCTGACTTATTTCGCTCAGCATAACACCCTCAAGGTCCATCCATGTTGCTACACATGGCCAGATTTCATTGTTTCTCATTGCCATGTAGTATTCCATGGTATAGATAAACCACATCTTCTTCATCCATTCATCTGTTGATGGACACTTAGGCTCTTTCCATGTTTTAGCTATTGTGGAGAGTGCTGCTATGAACATTGGGGTACATGTGCTCCTATGCCTCAGCATTTCTGTATCCCTTGGGTAAATTCCTAGCAGTGCTATTGCTGGGTCATAAGGGAGTTCTATTGTTAGTTTCCTGAGGAACCTCCACACTGTTTTCCAGAGGGGCTGTACCAGTTTACATTCCCACCAACAGTGTAGGAGGGTGCCAGAACTCAGCTTTCTTAAAATTATGTTGCTCAGGTATCCATGTGTGTATGTTAATCTAGTGACCAGATATCATATGATAAATATTTTGATTTTGCTGTCCCAATTTTGAGGTCTTCCATTCAGAAAAAGTAAAAATTATAAGGAAAATAGTTATACCTAAAATTATCTTTGATGTTTCTCAGAAGGCCTCTGGAAAATCATATAGATATGTTCTTTCCTTTATAAAAAGATACACTAGAAACAGACTTGCTTGTTATTTTCCATATTTTCAATTAGATCAATATAATTGTAAGACCTACATGAGAGTTGTCCAATCAGCGAAGATAGTTAGACTACACTAAAGCTGTGGAGCCAAAATATTATTAATATAAATATTTCGGTATTGATACTCTCTATAAATACTTGCGAGATTTATCAATGACTTTGCATTCCATTGCTTGGTCTTACTCTTATGGGAAACTGACCCAATTCTTAGGAAATAGCTGTATGCTGTACCTCAAAAAGAATTTTACTCTTACATTCTGATATTGTTAGGAGGTATAATAAATTGACCACAATCATTTAGTACACTTATCTAACAGGTTTTTGCTTCCTTCTGATGGCTAGCCTTCAGGCAAACATTTTTGATGTATCTGGTTGTCACTGACCCTCCTTGTTCTCTTGCCCTTACCCAGAATTTAAAGACAAACACTTTTTTTGAGGTTGCTTACGTTTTAGGGAAATAGAGACATTTGCATGCCTTCAATAAAAACTTGCTTTCCTATTTTTTAATATATAATTGGACAAATCGATTGTGTAGCCAAGACATCACATTTGAGAATGATTCTCATTCTCAACTAAGCATGGCAAGCCCACTATTAAGAAAGAAGGGTTGGGGCACCTGGGTCGCTCAGTCAATTAAGCATTTGACTCTTGGTTTCAGCTCAGGTCATGATCTCACCATTCATGAGTTTGAGCCCCCACATCAGGCTCTGTGCTGGCTGACAGCATGAAGCCTGCCTGGGGTTCTCTCCCTCCCTCTCTCTCTGTCCCTCTCCTGCTTGTGTGCTTGCTCTCTCTCTCTCTCTCTCTCTCTCTCTCTCTCAAAATCAATAAACTTAAAAAGAAAGAAAGAATGGTTGACTTCATATGTGGAGCTAATACTTTGAGACCATACTCACCAAGGATTTTGTGAAATGCTTTGTCATGTGACATGTGGAAATGTCACTACGTTGGCTTAGATAGCTCTGGCTTGTTACTGGATTTGCAGAGTCCTATTTTGACAAGTGGTAAAAGAGTTAATTCCTGACAGGTAAGATACATATATGGAGTCCCTCAAGAAAAGAGAAATGTACTCAAATTTATGAGTATTGTGCATGAAGTCTGGCAGAGGAATTTTCTTGAGGTTGGCTTTATAAGAGAGGCTTTTCCAAGCCTAATTTGAGATTTAGTATAAAACTTTGCAGACAGAAGTTAATTCTTTGGCATTTGTTTTGCTCAATACTGAATGGTTCTAGATTTAGAGACATAACATGGATATATTGTGAGTTTGGTTCCAGACCACCACAGTAAAGCAAATATTACAATAAAGTGAGTCATAATGACTTTTTTGGTTTCCCAGTATATGTGCAAGTTATGTTTACATAATATCGTAGTCTACAAAATATGCCACTGCATTGTTTAAAATAACAATATATAGGGGTGCCTAGGTGACCCAGTTAGTTAAGCAGCTGACTTCAGCCCAGATCATGATCTCATGGTTTGTGAGTTCAAGCCCCGCATCGGGCTCTGTGCTGACAGCTTAGAGCCCAGAGCCTGCTTCAGATTCTGTGTCTCCTTCTCTCTGCCCCTCCCCTGCTCATACTCTGTCTCTTCCTCTCTCTCAAAAATAAATTAAAAAATTATTTTAAAAATTATAAATAAATTAAAATAACAATACATATAAATTAACTTAAAAATACTTTATTGCTAAATAATGCTACCACCTGAGCTTTCAGAATATTGTAATCTTTTATTAGTGGAGAGTCTTGCCTGAATGTTTATGGCTGCTGACTAATGAGCATGATGGTAGCTGAAGGTTGAAGGAACTGTGGCAATTTCTTCAAATAAAACAACAATGAAGTTTGCTGCATTGATTGGGTCTTTCTTTCATGAACAATAATTTCTCTGTAGCATGTGATGCTGTTTCATAGCATCTTATCCACGGTTGAATCTCCTTCAAAACTGAAGTCAATTCTCTTGAACACTGCCCCTGCTTTATCAACAAATCCATAGTCTTTGCAGTGTCTTCACCAGGAGTTGATTCCATCTCTGCTTTCTTTGCTCATCTATAAGAAACAACTTCTAATCTGTTCAACTTTTTTCCATGAGACTGCAGTAATTCATTCACATCTTTAGGCTCCACTTCTACTTCTAGTTCTTTTGCTATTTCCACCACATCTGCAGTTACTTCCTCCACTGAAATCTTATATCTCTCAAAGCCATCCATGAGCGTTGGAATCAACTTCTTCCAGACTTCTTTTAATGTTGATGTTTTGACCTTTTCCCATGAATTATGAATGTTGTTAATGATATCTACAATGGTGAATCCTTCCTAGAAGGTTTTCAATTTACTGTGGCCAAATCATCAGAGGAGGATGGAGGATCTTTAGGGCAACTCTATATCCTTAAAAAAATTATTTCTTAATAATAAGTCTTGAAAGTCAAAGTGACTCATTGATCCATGGGGTGCAGAATAGATGTGTTATCAAGCATGGAAAACATTAGTTTCATTGTACATTTCTATCCAAGCTCTTAAATGGTAATGTAAATGAGTAGTAATATTTTGAAAGGAATCTTCCTGAGCAGTAGGTCTCAACAATGGGCTTAATGTATTCAGTAAACATTGAGGTTGGCTGTCATCCAGGATTTGTTGCATTTTTAGAGCACAGGTTAACTAGACTTAACATGATTCTTAAAGGCCTTAGGATTTTCAGAATGGTCAGTGGACATTGGCTTCAACTTAAAGTCACCAGTTGTATAGATCCCTAATAACACAGTCAGCTTGTCCTTTGAAACTTTGAAGCCAGGCATTGACTTCTCTTCTTTAGCTATAAAAGTCCTAGGTGGCATCTAATTCCAATAGAAGGCTGTTTTGTCTACATTGAAAATCTATTCTTGAGTATATCCACATTCATTAATTATCATAGCTAGAATTTCTGGATAACTCACTATAGCTTCTATATCAGCATTTGCTGCTTCATTTTCACTTCTAGTTATGGAGATGGCTTCTTCTTTAAATAACATGACCCAAACTCTGCTAGGTTCAAAGTTTTCTTTTGCAGCTTCCTCACCTTACTCAGCCTTCAGAGAATTGAAGAGTGTTAGGGCCTTGCTGTGTATTGGGCTTTGGCTTAAGGGACTCTTGTGGCTCATTTGATCTATCCAGACCCCTAAAACTTTTTCCATACTGTGAATAAGTCAGTTTCATTTTCTTATCATTTGCATATGCATGGGAGTAGTACTTTTAATTTCCTTCAAAAACTTTTTCTTTGCGTTCACAACTTGGCTAACTGTTTGGCAGGAGGGGGTTAGTTTTTGGACTATTTTGGTTTTTGGCATACTTTCCTCACTAAGCTTAATAATTTCCAACTTTTGATTTAAAGTAGAGACATGCCACTCTTCCTTTCACTTTGGGGCCATAGTAGGGTTTTATTTGGCCTAATTTAAATATTGTGTCTCATGTAGCAGGGAAGCCCAAAGAGAGCAAGAGAGAAAGGTAATATCCACGTGACACAGCAATTAAAACACGTACAATATTTACCCATTCATTTCACCATCTCATATGGTGCCCTTAAATATTTACAATAGTAACATCAAAGATCAGTGATCACAGACCGTTATAAAAAATTTAATAATACAGATTAAAACTTTTGAAATATTGTAAGAGTTACCAACATGTGACATAGAGACATGAAGAGTGCAAATGCTGTTGGAAAAATAAGATGCCAATAGATTTTCTCTGTACAAGTTTGCCACAAACTTCAATTTGTAAAAAACTCAAAAATTTGTGAAGTGCAATAATATGAAGTCCAGTAAAATGAAGGATGCCTGTACAGAGCAAACTCAAGAAGATTTGTATGGTTAATGAATACTCTTGTAAAACCTATGTAAATAATCAGGCCAATTCACATTTGTGAACACATTTATGGACACAAACACATATGAACACATTTATAAACACAAATCATATTTTATGAGTAATAAAAATCTTTGGAGATTACTTATGATTATAAGGTGATAAAAAGTCAAAACATATCTGAAATTTGGGGCGCCTGGGTGGCTTAGTCGGTTGAGCATCCGACTTTCGCTTGGGTCATGATCTCGCGGTTCGTGGGTTCGAGCCCCGCATCGGGCCTGTGCTGACTGCCAGCTCAGAGCCTGGAGCCTATTTCAGGGTCTGTGACTCCCTCTCTCTCTGACCCTCCCCTGCTCACGCTGTCTCTCTCTCTCTCTCTCCTAGAAATAAATAAAAATATAAAAAAAAAACAAAAAAAATCTGAAATTTAAGGGCGAAAACACATGTCTAACTATTATATAATGAAAAACAACTCAAGAGTTATCTTGGAGATTAACTCAGTATCATATTGTGTACTACTGATTTACAGTCCAGGCATTATAATGCTACTGGCTAACTTAGAGTTTTCCAGCATAAAGATGTAATTGATTTCTGTAAGGTAGAACCAGTAATCCCAATGGTAATAGATTATAGCCTTGTTGGACTTTAACCAGTTTTGAATCTAATGGAGCAATCGTACACTAGTATGTTTATTATTTACTAATAGGTTGAGGAACTCATTTACTTATGAAACTGTGTACCTCACATTCTCCCCATTATTTAATTAGTTGAGCATATTTTAAAATGAGTCTGCTGTATGAGAGACATGTTTCTTAATATATTGAACATTAGAATATAATAAAAATACACATATTAAAATATCTCCAATTATGCCATTTTCCCACTACTAGCTATCAGTGGAATGGGATTTTAGATACTTTTCAAGCTATATATCTCTACTAGATGTAGAATCAAGTTACTCAATACAACGATAAGGACATTTGGGAAATTTCCTATTAAAATATTTTAAGTCTTCTGGGAAAGATGCCAAAGTGGGAGGATCCTATACAATTAGTAACACGTACATCAGTGTAAACAACCCATTAGACAATCCAAGAACTTGCAAAACATACTCTCCACTGCTGAGTGTATAGAAGAAACCACATTCAAAGGGGGTAGGAAGGGCAGAGACATAGTTAAGAGCTAAATTGACCAATGGGACTGGTCATGGGGAGGGAGGGGTGCAGCACGTGTGGAGAGGGGAGAAAAGCAGGTCCCCAAACCAGGCACTCCAGCACAGGGCACCTGCACAGAGATGAGTCCCCATGATGTTTGATTTGAAAATCGGAAGAGCCCAACAACCTGTAGGGTTTAACACCTGGAATTTTAAAAACCACTGGGCTCAGGAGGGCAGTCACTGCCTTTAAAGAGACAGCACAAGAAATAGCCCCTCACCCCCTGAGATAGAGCATAGGAGCAGCAGTTTGAAAATGCCTGGGATATACAAGAAGGAGGTATATTTATTAATCTCATAGCATGTACTGGAGGGGCAGAATCATTGGGGACTTCTCCAAGAATAAAACAGCTGGTGGGCATTATTTCTCTCCCATGTCCCCCATTCTAGATACATAGACACCTATAGGAGCCAGTTCAGCATGAACACTCTCCACCTAGCTTGGTAACAGTGTTCCCCACCCCCACATTCTCCCATGTTAATGGTTGAATCCAAGCCTGGACAAGCGTTTTCCCAGGAAGCTGAAATTCTCTTTCAGCTGACCACCACAGACTTTGAAACAGCACATGTCCTGCCCCCACATTCTCCTGCATACTCCCCCCAATTCTAATACGCCATTGGCTACAGCTTATCCAAGGTGGTGTCACAAGCCTCGTAGTGTGCAAGCAGCCCTAACAGGGACCAGCACCACTCCAAAGTGACTCCTGCCCTGGAGAGAGGAGAAGATAACCACACATACCAGTCCAACTGCTACCCCAGCAATAGGCTGGGGGCAGACATCTAGTCTGACTGCAGGCCCCACAAACTAATTAAAGCTTCGTAAGGGACAACACAGGGAAAATGCCTTGTAGTTCAGTTCTGTTGCACTATAGGCAAACACCTGGTCTGAGTCAACTCAAGCCCGCGACAGCACCAGAATGACCACTAACAACATAAGGACCAAATCCTGCCCTTAACAGGACAAGAGAACCATTGCAGACAACTGCATTAAATGCAGTTGACAGATTGACATGACTCAATCACAATGGTAGTGCACACGCAAAACACTTGGAAAAAACACCTGAAGTGCCAGGTTCTGGTGAACAGAGAACATTGCACTATAGGACACCGTAGGACCTGTTCATAAGGCACTACTTTCAAGAGCAGGATATGTAGCTGACTTTCTTAAACATAGAAACAGACATAGAGTTAGACAAAATGAAGAAACCAAATGAAAAAACAGGATGAAATCACAGCAAGAGATCTAAATGAAACGGAGATAAGTAATATTAAAGTAATGATCATAAAGATACTCACTTGAGTAAAGTGGAGTTCAGGGAAGCCCTCAACAAAGAGATAGGAAACATAAAAGAGAGTCAGAGATGAAGGACTCAATAAATAAAACTAAAAAAACAATAGAGGGAATAAATTATAGACTAGAGGATGCAGAAGATGGATCAGAGACATGGAAAACAGAGTAATGGAAAGAATCAAGCTAAACTGGAGAGAGAAAAATAAGGATAATAAATGAAAGTAGACAGGGAATTCAGCAGTACCACCTGGTATAATAAAATTGGCATGATAGGGATCATAGAAGGTGAAAAGGGAAAAAATGGGGACATAAAATTGATGTGAAGAAAAATAGCTGAAAACTTCCTGAATCTGGAAAAGGAAACAGAAATCTAGATCTAGGAGACACAGAGAGACCCCAAAAATCAAACTAAGGAAGCCCACATCAAGGAACATGGTAATTAAACAGGCAAAAATTAGTGACAAAGAGAGAATTTTAAAAGCTATAAGAAAAAATAGTTACATACAAAGGAAACCTCATAAAATTATCAGCTGATTTTTCAGAAGAAACTTTGCAGGCCAGAAGGAAATGGCATGATTTATTCAAAATGCTGAGAGAAAAAAACTGCAGTTCAGCATATTCTGTCCAGCAAGTCTATCACTCAAAATACAAGAGAGATAAAATGTTTCCCAAGAATCAAAAAGAATTCATGACCACTAAATCTGGCCTGCAAAAAATGCTAAATTGGACTCTGAGTGAAAAGCAAAGACCACAGATAGGAATAAGAAAAGTGGGAAACACAATAGAAGTAAAATTAAGTATATCCATCAAAATCAGTCAAGGAATTCGCAAAATAAAAGGGTGTAAAGTATTATACCATATACCTAAAATGTGGTTGGGAGGAGGGAAATAAAGAATGGATTTAAACATAAGCAACTGTTAACTGATTTATGCATAATATGTCACACACATATACTTAATTGAAGCATCAAATTAAAAACTAGTAATATATATGCAAAAAATAAAGAGAAAGGAATCCAAGTATATCACTAAAGAAACCCAGCAAACTGTGAGAGCAAAGAGCAATAAGAAAACTACGAAAACAATCATAAAACAAGTAACAAAATGATAATAAATATATACTATCAATAATTACTTTGAATATAAATAGACTCAGTGCACCATTTGAAAGACATAGGATGATAGAATAGATTAAAAAGTAAATCCTATCTATATTCTGTCTAGGAAATTCTGCCTTCAGACCTAAAGACACTTGCAGATCAAAAGTGAAGGGATGTAAAAGCATTTATCATGCAAATTGAAGTGGAAAAAGAAAAAAAGCCAGGATAGCAATACTTAGACAAAATAGACCTTAAAACAAAGACAGTAAAAAGATTCAAAGAATGACACTATATAATCAAAAGGATACAATCCAACAAAAAGATATAAAAGTTGTAAATATTCATGCATCGATCATGAAAGCACTCCGACACAAAACAGCTAATAACAAACATAAAGAAAATAATCAATAGTAATACAATATAGTAGGGACTTTAACACTCCACATATATCAATGAACAGATCATCCAAACAGAAAATCAGCAGGGAAACAGTGGCTTTGAATGACACATTGGACCAGATGGATCTAACAGATATATTTTGAACATTCCATCCTAAAATAGCAAAAATATACATTCTCTTCAGGTGCACATGAAACATTCTCCAAAATAGATCAAGTATTAGGCCACAAAACAAGTCTCAACAAACTTTAAAAAAAAAAAAGATTGAATTCCTACCATGCATCCTTTCTGACTGCAGTGCTATTAATCTAGAAATAAACCAAAAGAAAAATAATCTAGAAGGAACAAAAATACATGGAAGTTAAATAACATGCTACTATACAATGAATGGGTCAGTCAAGAAAGAGGAAAAAAAGAAATACATGGAGGCAAATGAAAACGAAAAAAAAACTGGTCCAAAATCTTCAGGGTGCTTTTCTAAGAGAAAAGTGTATAGCAATACAGGCCTACCTCAAGAAAGAGAAAAATCTCAAATAACAACCTAATCTTACACCTAAAGGTGCTAGAAAAAGGACACGGATGCCTGGGTGGCTTAGTTGGTTAAGCTACCCTCTTTGACTCAGGTCATGATCTCACCGCTTATGAGACCAAGCCCCACATTGGGCTCTCTCATGTCAGTGCAGAACCTCTCTTGGATCTTCTGTTCCTTTCTCCATTGGACCCTCCCCAGCTCACGCTCACTCTCTCTCTCTCTCAAAAATAAACCTTAAAAAAAAAGAATATATGGCTAAAATCAAAATCACAAGACACAAGTGTTTGTGACAATATGGAGAAAAAGGAATGCTCATGCACTGTTGGTGGGAATGCAAACTGGTGTAGCCACTCTGGAAAAAAGTATGGAGATTTCTCAAAAATTTAAAAATACAATTACCATGTGGTACAGTAATTTCACTACTGGATATTTATCCAAAGAAGAAAGAAGAAGAAGAAGAAGAAAACCCCACTAATTTGAAAAGATATATGCATCATGCACCCCTGTGTCTACTGCATCATTATTTAAAATAGCCAAGGTATGGATGTTACCCACATGCCCATCAATAGATGAATGGATAAAAAAGATGTGATATATATACACACATACAAACACACACATATAGACCCACAATGGAATTCTTCAGTCATAAAAAGAATGAAATCTTGTTATTTGCAACAATATGGATAGATCTAAAGGGTATAATGCTAAGTGAAATGAGTCAGAGAAAGACAAATACTGTATGATTTCAGTCACATGTGGAATTTAAGAAACAAAACAGAAAAACAGAGACAAAAAATTTTTCAGATTCTTAACTATAGAGAATAAACTGATGGCTACCCAAGGGGTAGGTAGGAGCAGAAATGGGTGAAATAAGTAAAAAAGATAAAGAGTACACTAACTATGATGATCACTGAGATATGTATAGAATTAGTGAATCATTGTATTGCACACCTGAAACTAATATAACACTGTACACTATACTGGAATTAAAATTTAAAAAATACTTAGGGAATATAACTTGGGTTGGAAAAAACTTTTATGTAATGTTCTAATTACATAAATTTTGATACATTTCTAAGTGACATATTTAAGTTAAACTTTTCTTCTTTATCCTTGACAAGATTATGTTTATTCCCTAGAATTTTGGCTTCTGAAGATATTTGGGAAAATATTTGAAACTAAAAATTAGTGCACAAATGTAAATTACTATTACTTTATCTGAACAGGTTGATAACTGAAATATTTCTCTATAGTAATATCCTCTATTTTCCATTACATTGCTGCTATAATGACATAATACATACTCAGGATTCATTTATTATGAAAACCTATCATTAATTTTAGGTCTATTTCCAGATACCCAAGAAAAAGTTTTCAACTAATTCCCAAAAGCTTTTTTTAACAATGAAATGAACTTATCCTACCATTAGTCCTTGAGTCTTTTGAAGAACTGCTGTGAAAGATCATTTCTTCTTTTTATCAATTTCATCTTTTATCCTTGTTCTTTTTAATCTTGCATTATAAATTTTGACTGTGTCTACAGTGGTATTATTTTAAATGACAAAGAGATATGCATCTGATGATGTCATCTTTATTTTAATAATATATATATGCATATTTATGTTGGTAATGGCAAAAATATTATTACTTCCATACATTCAATGTTCACTAACTCCATAAAAGTAAAGAAAATTAAAGGATATCTTTTAAAATCACAAGAAAAGAGACTCATTTCTTGTTATCTACTTAACATAGTCTCCGTTTTGAGTTTATTTTCCATTCATGGAGATAAATTCTTTGAACTTTGTGATTCCAGGATATTTCTTTTCTACTCTTTTGAAAACTCTAGACATTTATCTTAATAGTTATTCAGTATAATTTTCACAATTTTAAGCTAGGCTTTCCAGCAAATAAAAAAATAGGTCAGAACTTCCTTTCAGTAATGTTGACAATGTCATGTTCTAGAAAATATTACAAAACTACCTATAATGATATTATTACTATATTTATCCTATCAATGGTAGTTTATTAGAATGAAAAATGCTATTTTAAAAGTGCTTTTTTTTTAAGTTAAGAAAGCTGTACTTATCATTAATAAGAAATTTCATTATTACACGAAGGCAACAATACTTCCTTTACTCTTTACAAAGACATTTACATACCATATGAATGTTACACTTAATTTCAAGGTCAATTAAACAAGTTATTTTGAATGTTATTTTTATGAACCAATCTGTTGGTGATCATGGAAGACAGGAAACCTGCTGATATATATGATTGCTCTAACTTAAGAGGTTGGCAATCTTTAACACTTGTACCAGATGGTGACACATTAGGACATTTGGATTGGCAACCAGCCTCTGGCAGTAGCTCAAACCCCTCTGTCTTTACTACTATTTGGAACTATTGCTACTATTCCTGGCCACTGGCATAGACACGATCAATAACAATCTTGGATCTCACAAAGTTACTATGGCCTCCAAGTCATTCTACCCCATCTGTTCTAAACTCTGTACTAGCAAATGAAAGAAAGGAAAAGATGTTTTAAATCCTGAGAAGAGTGGATTTTTTAAATTTTTATTTATTTATTTTTAACTTTTTGTTTAATATTTATTTTTGAGAGAGAGAGAGGGGCAGAGCAGGAGAGGGGCAGGAAGGAAACAGAGAATCCAAAGCAAGCTCCAGGCTCTGAGCTGTCAGCACAGAGTCCGAAATGGGGCTTGAACTCACAAAACTGTGAGATATGACCTGAGCTGAAGTTGGATGCTGAACCAACTGAGCCACCCAGGTGCCCCAAGAGTGGTTTGTAAATAGTTTTCTTTTACTATGGATTATAGTACCTGACACATAAGAAATTCAGTGTTTCATTGAGCAGTATCCTCAACACATGGCCATCCTGCCTTAGGGTGACAGCCACAATGATGGGGAACTCAAAGTCTATCTTTTCATAGCTGAAGGCAAGAGCAAGTAAAAGAATTGAAGTTGGGCTTCAGGACTACACAAGTATTGGCTCTGATGATGTAGATGAAAACTTTTGCAGGTGTGAAAATTTTATAAACTTGTTCATTATAAAAATTAAATAGAATAAAAAGGAGAATATTATTATCAATTATTTCAGGCTGATTTCTAATATTCCTTGCTTTACTAATCTATAAAAAATGGACAAAGGATATGATGGTAAAATTACTGACTCATGGTATACCCTTTAGTGTCTGACAGGCATACTGATTTCTTTTTATTACTACTCCTCCAAACTAGTCTAAAGTATAGTAGTTTTCTTGTATAATTACAGTAGTTTCTCTATTTGTTGCCCCATTTTTCTCTCTATTGTTAAACAATCAAACATAATTTCTCAAAAATGAGTTTGAAATGACAAGGGATAAAAGCCACTCATTTCAGACAGGAGAAATACCCTTAAAAAGAAAAAAAATCAAAGTGTACCAGACACTGTCAATGATGGTAACGATACCTATAGGCCTAGATGTTTCAAGGCTGTCAATTCTGACTGAATACAGTTTGGGTCAGTTTTTTTTATTAATTTCTAAGGAAAAAAATCGATATTCAATTGCAAAATACAAGAACATTCTTATTTTATGCTGGTTTCAAGAAACAAGTCTTTAAGAATGCTTCTTAATGGGGCACTTGGGTGGCTCTGTTGGTTGAGCGTCTGACTCTTGATTTCAGCTCAGTCATGATCTTTTGGTTCCTAAAATGGAGCCCTGCATGGGTCTCTGTGCTGACAGCAGGGAGCCTGCTTGGGATTCTCCCTCTCCCCCCCTCTCTGTCCCTCCCCTGCTCTCTCTTTCTCAAAATAAATACACATTAAAAGAAAGAGGAGATGCTTCTTAAAAACTCATAGTTCCTGTTATTTATGAAGCATTTTAGACTTCTTTGTAATTCAAGGTTGCTTTTAGGAAGATCTGCCACTCTGGGTTCATCTTGAAATGTAGGCCTTTGAGAAATAGAACACTTTTCTTTTGATAAATAAGAAACTCTCATAGTTTGGGAAACTTGATGTGGTCAACGTAGTGTAGAACTAGACTGAAGGCAAAATGTCACATTTGTTATCTTTTTCACTCTCTGATTCATTCTCTACCCAAAAGTTTGTGACTTTTATAGAATGCAAGCAGGATCATATTCTTATTAAGACACATCAATGATGGTTTTGTGCACTGGACATGTATTCTTCATCATGCTTTAATGGGTATTAAATATAATCTTACTTTTTTCTTTTTTTTTTTAGTATATGTTCTGCTGAAGCAGGCACTAAATATGGCCCTTTTATTCTTACAACTTTAACTCATACTGAAAATTTAAATCATCTACACTAGAGCCACACATTTTAAAAGGACAAAAAACTGAAGACTGGCAACCTAAACTTGATTATAGTATCCAGGTAATTCTTGCCCAGGAAGAAAAATAACCTTAGGTTTCAAAAAAGTTCAAGAACTGAAAAACAAGTTACTTAGCTTGCCCTTATCAAGGCAAAGGACTCTTTTATCAGAATGATAGTTCACTCAACTGTATTTTTCAAACAACTGTTTATCCTTCGAAGTACATTTTAAAACCTCAACTCTGTGTCAATGAACCTTAAGCTCTATATTGTAACTTCTGCCTTAAATTGGACTGCAACAATTTTGAAAATATCTTGTACTTAACCTTGACCTTAGATACCTGTCAAGGCTGATATCTCTCTTTACACAGTAATTGATCAACAAGGCTCTGCTTAATCAACAGATTATTCTGGTGATTTTTTAAGGAAGTTACTCCTTAAGCTGCCTCATAGTAGTCTTCTCTGGTTTCTCTCCTTGTGTTTTTATCTGCTTTAATTATTCCCTTTCTTCAGAAATCTATTTAAGTATTCCTTCCTCAGAGGGACATAGCACCTGCAGTTTTCCTATTTTTCTCTATTACAGTCCTCTCTCCATTATCTTTATAACTATTTATAACATAAAATGATGTGATTGCTTACTCAATGGTGCTTTGCTTGCTTTCTCTTACTGATATAATCATGAGAAACTCAGGAACTACTAGGCTCTTCTACATAACTGTATCCTGAATGAATGTAGGAAGGAATGAAAGGAGGGAAGAAAGGAAGGAAGGAAGGAAGGAAGGAAGGAAGGAAGGAAGGAAGGAAGGAAGGAAGGAAGGAAGGAAGGAAGGAAGGAAAGGAAGGAAGGAAGGAAGGAANAGGAAGGAAGGAAGGAAGGAAGGAAGGAAGGAAGGAAGGAAGGAAGGAAGGAAGGAAGGAAGGAAGGAAGAGAAAAGACAAACACTGAGAGTACAAACAAATGAGATACAGTTTTTATTCGAATACTTCTTGGGGGTCAAATAAAAAAATGCAGAATTTAACATCTGTTTAGTCTGTGTACATAGGTGCTCCAAAAGTAGTGCAAACTACAACAATAAATGCTGATTATACTAAGAAATAAATTTGACAGATCGCCTCCACTTAGAAAACTGATGTGCCTTGAATGATTGAAAAGGGAGATTATTGACCAAGAAAAAAAAAAATCCAGCATGCTAAAGGAGTCTGACTCAACTAGGATGCTATCAATGAAAAAAAAAAAAAAAGATCAGTAGTTTCTAAATATTTAGTGCTGAATGAAAAGGTGTTATTGTCAAGCATGAAGCCTGACCCAGCACAGTACCTGACTCGGCACTCAGGGATGAAGTTTGAAGGACAAGTAATATCGCCAGGCTTTTACAACGAAAAGGCATCTACTATGTTTATCCCCTATTAGGGAAGCAAAGTCTCTCATGGATGTTAATTGAGTGGTGATATATCAGTTTACTGGCACTGAATGGACTGTTCTCAATTGCTGCATAACAAATCATTCCAAAATTAAGTGACTTAAAACAATAAATATTTACTAGAACAATTTATTTTTTAACAGTCAATAATATAACTCTGTATGGGAACAGATGGTGACCACACTTATTGTGGTCAGCAGTGAGTAATATACCCAGTTGTCAAATCACTATGCTGTACTCCTAAAACTAATATAACATTGTATGCTAACTGTACTTCAATGAAAATGATATCAAAACATTTTCTTTTTTTTTTAATTTTTAAATTTTATTTAAATCCAAGTTTGTTAACATATGGGGTAATAATGGTTTCAGAAGTAGAATTTAATGATTTATCAGTTACATATAACATCCAGTGTTCTTTCCAACAAGTGTCCTCCTTAATGCCCATCACCCATTCAGCCCATCCCCCCACCCAACACCCTGCAGCAACCCTCAGGTTCTCTGTATTTAAAAGTTTCTGATGGTTTGCCCCCCCCCCTTTTTATCTTAACAAATTATAAAAGCTGGATTTCAGGAGTGACTCAGCTGAGTGGTTATTAAGGGGTCTCATGGTATTTGCCAGGACTTCATGAGAGTTTGACTAGGACTAGGGAATTCACTACCAGGATATATGCGTGTACACATACACATAGCCATCTCCATACATATCAATATACTATCAACCAGTCAAATAGCATTTATTTGACTGGTCATTTGCTGGAAAAGCTTAGCCATGACCAAGCTTTCATAAGTTTTTTCAACTCATAAAGACTTAGGAGGAGTTCAAGTCTGATAAGTTTTCTGTAAAAATGTATGCTAATTTATCAGTTTGCTGGAGTAGTTTGCAGGGAGATTTACCAGGGAGAGCCATAAGGGACAATATTTCTGTTACTCAGGATATTTTATGCCTAAGAAAAGTATTTCCAATAAACCTCAGGCTGTTCTGCTATGACGGTCTTCTGTTGAGGGTACTCACAAATTATGTGTGATCTCAGTGCACACTGGTCTGCTTGCTGGAGGAAAAGTGAGACTGTGTGAAGAAAAACATTATTTTTTACTGTTTTAAAAGATAGCTCTGTAGAGATTCATGAGAGGCCTTGTACTGAACGGGATGTCAAGTACATTAACTGTCAGAATCAGAATCCATGTGAATATACATGCACACACATATATATACACACATGTACCTGCACTCACATATAACACAGATTTGCATGCATACATACATATATGGAAAAATATATAAATGCGTGTGTATATCCAATTCAGGATGGCAAATTAAGAAATTCACTTGCTTATCTTACCCCCTATTTAGGGGCTAAAAGATACTGAGGATGCAGATACAGTAAAATAGAACAAAGGAAATGTAATTGTGGAAATGCTATGAATAGGAATATTCATCAGTAAGCACATAGCTATATGGTTTTCTGGGTTACTGAAAGTAAAAGAACCAAATTAACAGCATATCAAATATATTCATTCTTATTTTATTTTTTACTGTTAATATTTTTATTTTTGATATTGTTTATCTCTTATTTCTGGCATTTCCATTTGAGTCATAGTTTCTCTCTGTCCTCAGACACGCTCTCTTTTTCCACTAAGTCCGTTAATATATTAACATTAGTTATCTTAATATTCCTCAGCAATTATTCCAGCATCTGAGTCAGCTCAAAATCTGTTGATTTCTTTATTGCTCAATAAAGGTTTTTTGTTTTAATTTTTGCCTTAGGTGTATCCCATAATTTTGATTTCATGTTAGACATTGAACATGGGAAAGTAAAGAATGAGATAAATAGTACTTATATCTCCTCTCCTATTACGCTCTCAGGGCAGGCACTTGTGCCAAGCTAGTTAGAAGATGGTCTGGGTTTGGGTACATTGCTGCTACTATCACCTTCAGTGCAGTAGAGTTTCATAGTCTTCTGGTGATGAGTTTCTCTTACCTTCTGCTTTGTGTGGGAGCTGGATGTCAGGAAGTTTTCCTAAGGCTCATGCTCCATTCTCAACTTTCTGGGGTCTACACCTAACAGAGCTCCCAGCGCCACACTCTTGCCCCTCCCCAGTAGTAAAATATTATTGATTGTTTGTTGGTGCTAGGCAACTTCAGTTCTTTGATGGTCATCCAGACAGTTAAGATTTTGGAGTTTATTTGTATATTTCTTCTTATTATTTAGGAATGATATGTTTCGCAATGCTTTGCATTATGAACAGGGATAGAAAAGCTTGCCTTTCTTTTTGAAAACAATTTTCCTGAATATATATTCTTACGTAAAAAGGTTTTCTTACCTGATCCTTTAATATGACCCTCCACTGTGTTGTGGCTTGCATTATTGGCAAGAAGACTGATATCACGCTTATCTTTGCTCTTTTGTATATAATGTGTCTTTTCTCTTGCTGCATTTAATATTTTCACTTTATCACTTTTTTTAACAATTAGAGAATGATATATGCCTTGGTATGGGTTTCTTGTTATTATTCCATCTAGAAGTGATCTCTCAGAAGAGACTTAGAGAGCTCACTGGCCTCACCTTGATATCTTGCCTTCTTTCTTGGCTACTGAGTGCATATATTGTGAAATTTTTCGTTTCATATATTTTGTTTAAGTTACAATTCATTTAAGGAAGAAGAGTAAATTTAATCTTTTTAATCTCATCTTGGCCATCACAAGTTTCATTACACATTCGGTTGACACAATTTTTTAAATGTGATTCACATTAACAATTAGTAAGATAAAATTGTCTTTGTTGAGAATTGTAGATTGAGAACGTTTATTTATACCTTTGTATTTTGTAAATTCTTTTATTTCACTATTCTTTTTTTTTAATTTTTTTTAATGTTTTATTTATTTCTAGGAGAGAGAGAGAGACAGCGTGAGCAGGGGAGGGTCAGAGACAGAGGGAGTCACAGACTGAAACAGGCTCCAGGCTCTGAGCTGGCAGTCAGCACAGAGCCCGACGCGGGGCTCGAACCCACGAACCACGAGATCGAGACCTAAGCGAAAGTCGGACGCTTAACCGACTAAGCCACCCAGGCGCCCCTTATTTCACTATTCTTAAACATTGTGGATTTGAATATGCAGGTTAATGGGATTACTAGAGCTACTTGTAGTCATTGTAGCTTTAGACTGATCTGGTACAAAATCACATATTATATACAAATATAATAAAATAGGGTAAAACCACATATTCACCACTTGCCTATGAGGCCCACTAAATGTATAATGAACTAGGTTATTAAATTAACTTCCAGGTATTGAGACCCATACTATTGTAGTCAACAACATATAAAGGGAGGAATAAAAAACTACATGAATTAACTTGCACAAAAATTTTTGCAGTCATAAGGTAATTTCTCTAGATTGTATAATTATTAATTATCAAGAAAGGCTAACCTATACATACATTTTAAATATACCATACGCAGTGAGACACAAAATTAGAATTAACTGTCACTCACTGATTTTTAAATTTCTTTCATATGATTGAGACTCAGCTGGAATAAAGAAATCAGTGTTCACTTCAATGCATTTTTATTCTTATATATGTTACCACAAATACATCATTCAAAGCCACAATGTGACCATCATTCAAAGACATACTACAATCTCATAGATTTCAAATTTATGTAAGTTTGAAGTCTTTGACTGAGTTATGTAATTTAAAAAATACAAGAATAGAGGAACTTCTTGTTTCCAGTTTGGCATGTGAGGATCTTGGAAGTCATCACTCCATCCTAACAACAAGAAAAAAGCTGAACAAATTAAAAATCTACAGGTCTTCTTAGATCCATGAGGGAATTGAGGTCATAGGCCAAATCACTGCCTCCAAAATTATAGAGACAGACAAGTAGGTCATGAGAATCACAATCTACCGGAGGAGAAACCTCCATGGGAACCAGTACCCAGGTACAAATACCTATGCTATAATTAATAAATTTCTTGAGGCTAGTATGGATAAGTCAGATTAAAAACTCCAGGAAGGGTCAATCTCACATGGGTCCCCCACACTTCTGTAGTTTTAACTATAAGAGTACTATCAGATTCCCAATTTGTTCAAAATGATAGTAGAAACTATGTATTCAATGATTATAGCTTATGTATAAATGAAATGAATAAATAAATGGTAAATAATGGGATTAATAAAATAAGCTCTTTATGTATATGCATGCTCTCCTTTCTTCTCCAAACTTTTTAAAAAGACTTAAAATTATACAAAGTAATAAATATAGCAATGTATTATTAAGCTTGTAACATTTATAAATGTAATATGGTAACAATAATAACATAAAGGGGGAAAGAGAGAATAGGGCTGTATAGTAACATTTTAAAATCTCACTGGAATTAAGTTTATTTATGTATTTAATGCAGATATTGATAAGATATATATAAACCTAGAAAAGACACTAAGAAATTAGCTTAAAAAAATACAGTGAAGGCTTCCTGGGTGGCTCAGTTGGTTAAGTGACAGACTCTTGATTTTGGCTTAGGTCATGATCTCCATTCATGACTTTGAACCCCACATTGGGCTCTGTCCTATAGCACAGAGCCTGCTTAAGATTCCTTCTCTCCCTCTCTTCCTCTCTCTCTACCCCTCCCCCCACACATATGCTTTCTCTCTCAAAATAAATAAATGCTTAAAAAAATAGAATGAAATATTCATCAAAGACATTAAAATGATACCCTAGGAAATATTCACTTAATGGAAACCAAAACAATTATGGAGGAATAGAGGAGTAAATTAAGAAACAAGATGTAAATATACATCTAACTGTATCCATTTTAACACTGAATGGATTAAAAATCCAATTGAAAGAATTATTTTGTCTTTAAAACATTAAACATTACTTAATACTATACTGTCTATAGGAGACACATTTTAGATTCAACTATACAAACAAATTGAAAGTAAAGGGTGGAAAATGATATATTATGCAAACAGCAAGTATGAAAAAGCTGGAATTCTGATAGTATTAAAAGAAGAAAGTAGACTTTAAAACAGAAAATGCTACAAGAAAAAAAGAGGGACGTTTTGAACACTACAAGTGCTAATGCATTAGAAAATATGATCATTATAAACACATAACCTGACAAGAGAACCCCAAAGTACATACAGAAAAAGCTGACAGTATAGAATGAAAAATTGGTAATTCAAAAATAATAGAGATTCAATATTCTACTTTCAATAATGTGTAGAACTAGGCAAAACATCAGTAAATATGTCCATATCAGTACCTATTTTGGTCCAATCTATTGCTTATTCTTTTCCCTCTTGTAGAGCACTACTTTAACCTCACATATATTTTTCAGGCTTCTGATAATAATTAGCAAAATCTAGAAATTCTCTTGCCAGTTCAGACTTCAGAATGTTTGCTAGGGCAGTAGAGATCGAGCTCTGAGTTAGTACTAGATGCAGAAACATGTAGTAAAAATGGGCAAGGTATAGTGTGTGTTCTTTTGCAAAGAAAATACCTAAGGTAAAGTAATTGCTAGGTCTTCATACAAGATAGAATTAGTCTTAATAGACAAGGGAAAAGCAGAAGCTTCTGTATCCAAGATGTGTACACTCATTTTAATTCATCAAGATGTCTTTACTACAATTATATAGATCTCAGTCTTTCTGATAGATAAGGGAAATTTTACTTAGTACATCTGGAATGGTTGTGAATTTAACTTACATCGTAACATAGTACTTGCCATATCATATCAGAATTCATTGTCTGTTTTTTATTTTTTCCCCATAAGATTGTAAACATGTAAGATCTTGTAGTCATAAAAAAAGAAATTTGGTCCTCATAATTTGCCTTTAGCTGAGAAGCTAAAACTTGTAACTTGTCATTCGCCTTTTTAAATCAAGTTCTATTAGAGGTAGCCATCCTATCTGAATTCTTTTACAAAATACTGCATCATTCATAGATCAGTGTCAGAAGCAAAACCGATTCCAGCTATTTTAAATAGGAAAGGAATTAAAACAGGCATGTTGATGTTTACAACATTAGTGGGAGTTCTGAAAGAGAAAGTTCTAGATTGGATCATCTAAGAACCAGTCACAAAATAACACTGGATTCTTCCACAGAGGCTTGCATTAGTGCATGCCTGATGCTAGAAGTGCCAGTCATTCCTTATGTAACTACTTCTCCCATCTGGGAACCTGGAGGATAGACACTGGAAAGAATTTTGCTACAGAATGACTTCATGTTTCCCTTATAGTACTCACCAAACCGATTAGCAAGAAGTTGTAGGAAATAGTCTTGGGGTTCACTCCATCCTTCAAGTCTCAAGAGTACATCTATTTGCTAAAAATTTACTTTATTTACAATCTCTTCTGATAGGTAATAGTTAGAATAGGGGGTAAATTTATACCTAATCCAGAATGTCTGGGAAATAAATAGAATCTGTGTATCATAGTAATTCTATTCCCATGTAAAAATACACATGAATTACAACTTATTTAATGGTCATTACTTTTTCTCTTGGGACTCCTATATCCAGGCAATTTCCCTCACAGATTTTGGTAATATATATATTTATAATTTAAAAGTTTGTAGTAAGTATGCATTTATATTTTTCTGCAACAAATTTATGCATATAAAATGAAGTTAAGATGTATGTAATTACCATGTTGCTTTAGAGTGTCATCTTGATAATTATTCTGAATTATGTTATTATCACAGTTGTTATTAAGTTCATATTTTATCCAAGCAACAAAATATATCTTGAATTTGAAATATAACTATCAAGTCAAGTAAAATTACATAAGGGAAGCATTGTAATGGATAGGTAGGTCTTATTAACAACTTTTTACGTATCCATAATTTAGTATTGTCGCGGACGAAATGACACAAAGGACAAGACACACACAAAAGACAGACACAGACACAACTCCGGCCGGAGGAACAATTCTCCGCAAGCCCCTCTTGCGGTTTATTTTATACCCCGGTAACTGGATACAAACTGAAATCTACAAGATGCATTCCTTTACCAATTAAGGGCAAGTAGCCAAACACATTCCAAGGACAGGGGGGAGCAAAGGGAGGAAGCGACCACAACATGTTTACTAAGAGGCCTGCTCACAATTCCAGCCTCCTCCTTATTTCTAAGGAGGGCATGTTCCCTCGTTTGCAAGCGGACCATTAAACTTGGATACTGTGTGCAGGCCTCCTGGCAGAGCATCCTGTTTGCAGGCATGCCTTGCCCAGGCAGGGAGCCCCGTGTGCAGGCACATCCCCGCGTCCCTAACCACGCTTTCCTGTGGTCACTGTCGGGCTCCCACAAGTATTTTTTAATGTTAGAATGAAACATTATTTAGTGATCCTTAATAACAAAATGAAAAGAGGGGATATGAGCACTATTATGAGTGGGACTTATGGAAGGTATGTTAGTGATTGTTGCTAAGTCCATGAGCTCAGTAGAATCCACAATGGTGAAACTCTTGCATATTCCTATTAAATTAATCTAAGTTCAACACACTCATGGTGGCAGTGAATAAATACAAAGATAAATAGTTCAGGAATGACAATGACAAGGTATCTTATTCCAAAGAGAAAACAAATTTATATTTACATAAACTTGTCAAAAGAGAGATGAAAATGTGTCTCCTGTGACTCATGAAAAATGTTAAAATATATTACCACTTATTTGAAAATGCAATGATAATATTTTGGATTTAAATATGGATTTTTTTAACCACTTCCTCCTTGAAATATGTAGCAGGTGAATGAAAATGTTCACCAAACTTTTTCTCATTACTCAGAATTGTGAAAATTAAGAAAGTATATGTGTTAGCACACTTTTCATAAAATTTGAATATTTAGGTACTAAGATAGACACTGTCTTACTCAGCATCACTCGTTTCTTGTCTGATTGACATAGTTGCCGACACCTGCAATTTTAGTGGATACACTCATTGCTTTGTCTCACAGGAGCAATGCATTGTTTTGCAACAGTGAAGTTCATTGCCATAAAAAAGTCTCTTCTCAAGACCATGGAGAATGGAAAAGTGTTTGTAAAATAAGCAAATGGATTTATGCTGATTTTCACAGCAAAGCCCTTTTCATTTTATGGCTTACTGTCATACTGTACCCAGGAAAGCATTTATAGAAAATAGATTGAATTCATGTCAAGAACAGTAGATGATACATGCTTCTCAAAGCAAATGACTTTAAAGGAAAAAATCTCATTAAGTATGTTTTTCATCAGAGATTAATGGATATCAAAGTTTTTCAATATACTTCTTAATCTCAAGAAAATCACTAGGCAAAATTCTATTTTGTTTTAGTGGTAGGATTTGCTGCCAGTTCTTAGGTTACATCAGGAAATTCTTAGCTCTAAAAGGTAATAGTTTTAATATTTTGGTCATTCTTTATAAGTGAGAGTAGAATTTAATTCAGAAATTATAGAAACACTTTCTGTTTTGATATACCTATAAAGTTTCCCTTCTGTTTATAAGCGCATGGCTATTTTTGGCACATGAACAAATATATTTCAGTTCTATAGCCTTTTAATCTTGAAAATGGACTTTCAAAACATGTAGCAGCTGAAAGCTTCATTGTGCGGCCTCATAAATAATCACATAATCCATCGGCAAAGACATAGAAATGGAATTGAAATAGCATTTTGTAGGGTTAATTTAGTTTCTGGTAAATGCTGAAAATTACAACGGGTTTTTTTTATGACTATTTTGAGAATACAGTTGTATGTGGTTGAAACAAATTCCTTACCCTATGAGCAATGTAGATACCTTAGTATCCCAATGAAAGAGGTCACATCTTCTTATTTAGAATAACAAATTCATTTTCTTCTCCAGATTCATAAAGGAATTTTAGTGTTAATCTGTTTTTAATCACATGGCACCAATGCACTCAAATCCATGCCCACGAGTCAGAGAGAAGCTATTTCCATCTATTGTCCTTTTCATTTTCATTTCCTTGCCTCTCCATCTCTCTTTGTCTCTCACTCTGACTCTGTCTCTTTCTCTGCCTTCATGAGTTTCTTTTAAAAAAAAAAATTTAATGTTTATTTTTGAGAGAGAGAGATAAAGAGAGAGACAGAGAATGACCGGGTGAGGGACAGAGAAAGGGAGACACAGAATCTGAAACAGGCTCCAAGCTCCATGCTGTCAGAACAGAGCCAAACGCAGGGTTTGAACTCATGAACCAGGAGATTGTGATCTGAGCCAAAGTCAGATGCTTAACAACTGAGCCACCCAGGCACCCCTATGATTTTCTTATATGATTTATGGCAAAGCATATTTGCTCAAATTTTGAAATAGAATTAGCAGAATATATGTGACTATGACATATAGAATTTTAAAAATATGAAAATTATGTGTGCTAAAAAAGTCTCCCTATCCCAGACCCCAAATCTGAGCCTTGTCTCATCACTTTCAGGTGGTTCTTTCCTCCCAGGAAGTAACCACTGATAAACATCTGTCATATAAATTTCCAAAAGTTTTATCTGTGAATACCAATATACACAAGAAAAAATTGTCTGTTATTCTATTATATGTTCATTACCACTGTTAACATTTGGATGAATATCTGTCCAGAACTTTTGCAAAGAAAATGTTTACTGACATATAATAGAAATTCACTGAAGGTAACTTAGCTGAAATGAGAAATTTATTATATGGATACAAGATATTCATTGCTTTAAACTTAAGACTGCAGCTAGGGCTGGGGCATCTCGGTGGCTCAGTTGTTTAAGTGTGCGATTTCAGCTTATATAATTCATGGCTCATGAGATCGAGCCATGCATCTGGCTCTGTTGACAGCTTGGAGCCTGGAGCCTGCTTCAGATTCTGTGTCTCCTTCTCTCTTTCTCCCCCTCACCTGCTCATGCTCACTGAATCTCTCAATCTTTCTCTCTCTCTCAAAAATAAATAAATATTTTAAAATATGGTAAAAATGCAGCTAGGGCTGAGACATGGGCTAGATTTACAGACCAGAATGCTCCGTTTCTTTTTATTCAGCCTCTGCTATTTTCTTCCCTCTGAGCATTAACATTGTCTATCTCTTTTCCTATAGATCATTTTTCTCTGTTTTCCAGACATGGAAACGTATGAAAACAGAGGTTATTTCTGACATACCACAAGTTTACACATTACAGATAAAATTATAGAATACATTTGCAGAAGACATTTTGAGAAAAATGTAATTGGTCCAGTCTGGCCAAAGTGTCATGGCTGCCTGTATCTACCAGGCATGTTCGAGATAACAGTAAGGTTCTGTGATCTATAAACAAGACACCGCTACAATGAATCCTGAGGATATGTATAGAGTGATATCTAAACAGAGCAGTTAATTTTCTACTAAGAAATAATTCAATATATGTGTTCCCTATTTAATTTTTACAATAACCTCAAAAATATAGGGATAATGTTTTTTTAATCAACAATATGTCCTAATACATTTCTATCTCAATATACTCTACATCATTTTATTAACCACACAGTATTTTATTATATGAATATAAAACATAACTAGTTCTATGTTTGGCATTTGGGATACTTAAAATTTTCACCATTCTAGGTAATGTGTAGTACACAGTCATGAGTATTTTCTTAAGATAAATGTTTAGAGGACAAAATTGATAGATTAGTGTACATATATTTTTACAGATCTGTGTATAATATCTCCCCTACACCAGAAATGTGATAATTTGTTTTCTTACCAATATTTAATAGAGTGTATATTCCTTCCCCATATACTGACACTATTGTTATTTTAAAAAAATCACTTGATCCTAGGGTGCCTGGGTGACTCATTAAACGTCTGACTCTTGGTTTCTGCTCAGATCATGATCTCAGTGTTCATGGGTTTCAGCCCTGCATCAGACTTGACTCTCTGTGCTGACAGCACAAAGTTGGCTTGGGACTCTCGCTCTGCCCCTCCCCTGCTCATGTGTGCTCACAATCTCTCTCTCTCTCTTTCTCTCTCAAAAGAAATAAGTGAACTAAAAAAAAAAAAACCAAAAAACAAAAAACCTTGATCTTAATATAATATATGTATTTGGCAATACCTACTCAAAGAAAACATATTCCTTATTTGGCCTTGAAATACTTGGGTGATTTTTCTCAGAATCTAGAGAAAAGGTATTTTTCCTTGGCTGTTTTATTCCTACAGCCCAATAGTAGGTAACTTTTTGGGCAAAATATGTGCCCATTCAAATAATTGGACTTCCTCTTGCAGTACTTTCCAAGATGGTAGATATACAGAAATAAACTTTCTTACTGCTTTACTCTCTGTTAGAGACCAAATGACTTTTCCAAGCCTCTTGAATTGTTTAACATCTTTGTTTAAATAAGCAAAAGCAATTAGGCATTCATATATGCCTTACTGGTCTCAGAGATAACTTTTGTAGCAAGGACATAATCAGATTTATTTACTCTTGTCATCATTTGCATTTATCTGGAGATGTGCTCTTTCAAACTATTGATTTAATAACTTGGTACATTTAGTTCTGGAATTGGTTTAGGAAAGAGGGTGAGACAAAAAGAATATAACACTTCTAATTTAATGAAATATTGATAGATTGACTTAATGCTATGTTAATGTTTTCTGTATTTTTTGAAATATTGTTACTCCAAATTCATCAGTAAGAGGAGCAATATAATAATTCATTTACCTTTATAATGTGTATTTAAAAATATTTGTCATCAATATTTATATAAGACATAATTTCGTCTGAAAAAAATCATTTATTTTTTAAAAATCCATGATTACTTCTTAACAGCAAAAGTGACATGCTTAGTAATTTTTATTAAAATAGCTTTTTTAAGATTCAAAACTGAATATGATATAGAGATTTAAATATTAAGATTCACAGTGAAATAGCAGAAGTACTATACATGTCCATTATTCCATTTCTAAAGATTTTACTTTTTTTTTTTTTAATTTTTATTTATTTCTAGGAGAGAGAGAGAGAGACAGCATGAACAGGGGAGGGTCAGAGAGAGAGGGAGTCACAGACTCTGAAACAGGCTCCAGGCTCTGAGCTGGCAGTCAGCACAGAGCCCGACGCGGGGCTCGAACCCACGAACTGCGAGATCATGACCTAAGCGAAAGTCAGACGCTTACCCGACTAAGCCACCCAGGCGCCCCTCATTTCTAAAGATTTTAAATCCAAATTAATTTACAAGCTAATTTTCTATATAACTTTGAGATTCTAATTTTTATTGTTTTGGCATTGTGAAAAATTCTTTATTTGAGAGTTTTTCCCAAAAGTTTTGTAAGCTTAAACCTCCTTTCAGAATTCCAAAAAGAGTAATTACAGACTTTTCTGGAGATTTCTTATTTCATAAAGGTGGTAGGCATTCATCTACATGGTGACATTTTGAGTGTTCCCAAAAAGGTTCCCCTGTCCCAAGTAGTGCTCTAAAACACATTTTTAAAAGAATTTGCTTTGCTGTAAATCAGAATTTTTACTTTATGTAAGGTCAGAAAAAATTGCTTTAATCTGCGAAATACACCCAAAACCTCAGTGAACTCTCTTTTCATTTTGGCTCAGGCCTCATACTGATGAAGAAGATAGCCTATTCAATGAATTCAGAAGAACTTGTAATACTAGGACTTCGTTGCATATGGTAGAAAACTTAGGAGCTTGGCATTTCTTTTCATTTCTACCTCTGCTTTAAAAAGTATATATTTATAGCATACACATTTGCCTTGATCTTGAGTGTGTTTGTTGTTGATGGGTGTGTATGAATGTGTTGTGTGACTGTTAGCAGTGAAACTAGCCATGCCATTGAAAAATTTAGGCTTTCTCACTCATGCTTCTTTGGAAGGCCAGAATGTTCACACTTACTTTAGCCCTTTTTGTTGCTTTTCCAGGAAGGAAAAATGAATGGTATCATGTTGGCTAATTTATATAATCTTGCATGGCATGTGACTCATCCCCACAGAGACCAAACAGGGCTGGGCTCACCTCCAGATAGTTATTTTACCTCTTTACCAAATAGCAAGGGAGGGAAACTGGAAAATGAGGAAGATGTCAAAAATTGTTTTATCAATGCAGTTTATTCTTGTGCATAAAAAAATCAGGAAATGGTCAGATATCTGGATGAAGGGGACTTTGACATATTGTGAGTTCATTAATGATCATAATTTTGTGATTCTGAGTCATAGTGCCTGCCGTGCATCACTCATGGCAAAGAATTAGTAATAACAATGTAGTATATAATATTTATATTTCATTGTACTATCATGCAAGCATCTAAAAATAGACATGGACCATTACTAATATATTCTAAAATTGGATGGAAAGAAATTAATGTTTATTTAATTACTATTCATGAGTTATAATGCTATGTAATAGAGAGATCATCACCCCACATCTCATGTAACACACACATTTTATATAGACCTATTTTTAAAAATTACATTCTCACCAAGATGCCTGGGTGGCTCAGTAGGTTAAGTGTCTGACTCTTGGTTTGGCTCAGATCATGATCTGCCAGTTTGCGTGTTCAAGTCCCATATCAGACTATGCACTATGGAGCTCACTTAGGATTCTCTCTTTCTGCCCCTCCCCTGCTCGTGTGTGCATGCTCTCTCTCTGTCTCTCTCACTCTCTCTCTCTCTCTCAAAATAAATAAACTTTTAAAAATTACATTCCCATTACATTATTTCCTGATACTTTTCACAAGTACAACTTTTTGGTTAGACAGACATGATTTTTCCCATTTGCTATACATACATGTTTGTGTACCTTGGAAAGAAATGCCATTTTAAGGTCCTTTTGAATAAGAAGCATGAACAGTGGAAGGAAGTGATCAAAAGTTCTCCTACTCCTGAAGCAAAATTTTGGTTAAAGTAAAATCATAGTAATGTTACATTCAAGCTTTTAATGCCTGTATTTGTAAATGAATCAACCATTTTCCAAGGTACATACTACAGCCAAATATTAGCTTTAATCATATTCTTTTGGGAGAATGTTGTGTTTAATTGTCCATTTTATCAAAGACACGTTTCCTATGGCAGCCTCTTTCCTTTCCATTGGGTTTGAATTTCAAAGTTTTACACTGCTGACATTATAAGGTATCGTTCAATTAGATAACTGTCTTTGTTCTCTATTGGTGTATATGTGTTTCGCCTGCTAATTTTTTTAATGATTCTTCATATGATATTGAAATTAATAATGCAGGTCCTAGGAGCAACTATTAATTGGCTTTCTATACCATAGATTGGTTTACTTTTTATAGACTTATTAAAAATAAAAATTTATTATCTATACTTTAACATTTGGTTTGTTGTACTCAGGATAATTATTTTGAGATTCATTAATTTTGATGCATGTACCACCAGCTCATTCCTTTGTATTGCTGAGTAGTGTTATACACAACAGGTTGTTTAACCACTTGCCTGCTGATGGATACTGGGAATTTTACGATTTGGGAATATTACAAGGAAGCTGTTATGAACACTCCTGCATGTCTTTGTATGGGCATACATGTTCCTTCCATTGAGTAAAACCTAGAAATATAATGGCTGAAACATTTTAAAAATTGCCATTTCCATTGCTCTCCATTCCTTTGTGTTGATCTATATTTCCTTCTGCCTGACGAGTAATTCTTAACATTATTATTTTTTATGTTTATTTATTTTGGGGGGACAGAGAGACAGAGTGTGAGTAAGAGAAGGGCAAAGAGAGGGAGACACAGAATCTGAAGCAGGCTCCAGGCTGTCAGCACAGAGCCTGATGTGGGGCTCAAACCTATGAGTTGTGAGATCATGACCTGAGCCGAAGTCGAATGCTTAACTAACTGAGCTTCCCAGGCACCCTAACATTATATTTTTTTAATAACGAAGGTATGTTTTTGATTAATTATTTAAGTTTTAATAGGTCTCAAATGTCTGTATTTCATTTTAATTTTTGGAGGATATTAAAAAGGGTATAAATTTTGGATTGTCAGGTTTTTTTCCCCTTTCAATATTTGAAACATGCTGTTGCACAATTGTCTCTCTTCTGTTGTCTGTGGCAAAAAATCTCCTTATCATCCTTGTCTTTTTCAAATATGAATGTGTCTTTTTTGCTCTGGCTGCTTTTATGATTTTCTTTGCATAGTTGTTTTGAGAAATTTTAATTTGATGTGCTTGAGATACACAAAACACGGTTTTGTTTCAATGCATGGAAATCTCTGCCCCTCTTTCCTTCGCTAAAATCCTTCTCCCAAGATCATCAGTCTTTTTATTCCTATGGCCACTATATAGGTCATCACTTTTCATCCGCCTTGCCCTCTGAGCAGTATTTGACAAATGTAGAACTTTTCCCTTCTTGATATCCTATTCTCCTGATTTTTTTTTTCTCTGTTTCTGGCTAATCCTCCTTCATCTCCTTTATGGGTGATTGTTTCTCCCCTTTTCTTCCTTTACATATTGGTACTCTGTATACTTAGCTACTCATCCCTTTTCATGCTGATTATTCTTGCTGAAGTCCCTTGTATCCACTTGCTTTAATCATCATTTACCTACTGATGATTATTTCAAAAACCTTTGCTGAATTATAGATGCACAGATCCTGTTGTTTACTGCACACTTTCTCTTGGATGTTTTGCAACATCCTCCTCAAATTTTGCCAGTATCACATGGAGCACACTATCAACCTACTAATTTTTCCATTTCTCCAGTGTTTTCTGTTTTTGATGTGTTGAGTAAATGTGCATAATTACCATCTGCCCTTAATTATCCTCTTTGGACTTGCCCATTGAACTACTTGATTGAATGTACCTGCAAAACCCTTTTATATCTGGCCTGATTCCCAGCTCCTGTTTTTGTTGGCTAGTGGTATGTGTGTGGCCATCCACGGTCTATAAGTGACCATGAATAAATTGCTATGTTGCTATGTAAATCTATTATTAACTTTGCTTAAGATAAGAACCAGTACACTTTTTTTCAACTTTTTCAGAGTAAAAAGTTTATAAAAACTACAATCCGAGATTCAATTTGTTGAATTTGTTAAGAATTCAATAATTATTTCTAGATTGTATAATTTATAGGCACACAGAGTTACACATGGCTTAATGTTTTCAAGTTATGTGTACTTTAACAAACTCACAAACTATTGTGTAACTTCTTCAAGATTCCAAATTTATTTGTCTTTTAGCTGGACTTTGCTGTTTTATTTTGAACTAAAAGTTTATTTTCCATTTAATGTCATTAACCCTACATTAACATAAATGACATTGCTTGCCTTTCAAATTCTGTTAATTTAATCATGTTCAAAAGAACATTTTATGACATTTAAAGAATATTAAAATTGTGCATAAATTCTCTCTGCATAATTGTATTTATATTGCAACAGACTTGAATTAATTATTATTCCAAATTGAGTGCTAATGGATTTTAATATTTTCACATTGCTATACAAGCATTTATGTCATATCTTTTATGGTTCACAAAAATCTGTTTTTCCCTCGTAGTCAAAAGTTGTCAAGAATAAGTTAGTCTTCTTTCTTTGACTTTCATTTTTTTATTTACTTCTTACAAACAAATTCTCATATAATAATGGCAAAAATGATAAATATATCTACACTATTTCTACCACTCAAATAGTTAATTAGTCTGGAGTAAATATAATAAGAAATCTTTTATCATAGTGTTAATAGACTATGTTAGACAATGGAAACATACTTTAATACCACTTTTTCAGAGGAATCATCTACAATGATTTGACCAATGTACATACGATTTGGAAGATTATTTACAGCAACAAAAGATTGAAACAAAAATCATATAAATACCTTGCATTCAAATAATATAATCTGGAAGTCAGATTGGATGAGAAAGGCAACATTGTTATCTATAATATGTGATATTGGGACTCATATATTTGTTGTAACATAAGGAAATTAAAGTTAAATAATATAAGGTAAAAAAAAAGACCTTCATAGACCATTAATATACTATGGCATCTGAGAGCTGTATGAACAGGTGACACAGAAAAATCCAGAATGGATCGCCTCTGATTTAGAGTCATAAAAAAAGAAATCTTATGGAATAACAGTTAAATCCTCATTAAGATTTTGTTAGATAAAGTTTTGGGAGTAGGACAAGAATATATTTGTATAAAAACATGTGTGATCACAGCTCAGGAGAAACCGTTATTATATATTTAAAATATGTAGATTTTTGCATTTTTGAATAAATGGAAATCAAAAGAGAAGAGCAGGGGCACCTGGGTGGCTCAGTCGGTTAAGAGTCCAACTTCGGCTCCGGTCTTGATCTCACAGTTGGTGGGTTCAAGCCCCGCACCAGGCTCTGTGCTGACAGCTAGCTCAGAGCCTGGAGCCTGCTTCTAATTCTGTTTCTCCCTCTCTCTCTGACCCTTCCCTGCTCATGCTGCCTCTCTCTCTCTCTCAGAAATAAATAACACATTTTAAAAATTTTTAAAAAGAGAAAAGAGCAATTTTGGGAAATGTTAAGATGGAAATCTCAAATAAGTTTTCAATTTGTTGGATAGTAGAGAATCTACCACTTAGTGTTTCCAAATGTGGAGTAAACACAGTCAAAGTGGTTGCTTTTGGAGTCTCACTGATAACACTGTGCTAAATTCACCAAAGCATGTGAGAGTAGGAAATAATGAGAATCTGAATTGAGAGTATCAAAATAGCTTACACACTAATTATAGAGAGGGTCTTCAGGATAGATATCCACCAATAAATGGTTTGTGAGAATACCATCTCACAAAATCTCTCATCTCTCAAATCTCACCATCTCTCAAAATCTATATGGCATTGAATTAATTTCCTGCTAGGGATTACCTGATATCTGAGCTAATCCCAAATGTTCTTCTTTACATATACATATGAATATGTATTTTCTAATTTTCTATTTATTGAAAGGATAAATGATAGAGCACCATAGAATAAATTAATAACACATTATAACTCAACAAAATATTAGAGAGCATGGTGCTTAGTTTTTGAAGAAAAAAAGATAAAAAGAATCAAGGGATTGCCTTGCCCTTGTCAACCTATGGTTACTATATTTTCTCATTCACTGTTATTGCAGCTATAGAAGCACAAAAATACTCACAGTGACCTCTCCATTTTAGACCTATTCTTCCCTGTCCATACTATGTAGCAACAACTCTACTTCCTCATAATCTTGAGGATACAGTACTTTCTACCAGTATAGAAATCCTTTGTTACCCCACTGATCTAAAGTGTTATTCAAAAATTCAAAGCCTCAGGTTCAGATTTGTGTTCTGTGATGATAATGTTGTTGTACTGGGAACCAGAACCCCTAACCAGCAGGGCTCAATTTGTAAAGAAGCAGAGCCAATTTCTACAATTCTATCCCTAAGAGTGATAGTTAAAGAACCCAATTTTAATTCCATCTTTTGGTTCCCAGATCATGCCTTCTATATAGAGAAGACATATTAGATGTTGCCTTAATGGATATATAACATCCATGGGTCAGTTCCCAAGTTGATGCGTTATTTGGATGTCAGTCTCAGCCTGATATTTCTTGGTATTTTGATATGTGATAGAGAGAGTGGATTATTTAGACCTGTATCTGTTATTGCACACACTTCCCTATAAATTGATTCTTTGTGTCTGAGGCTGAGTTATGTGGGGTTGACTGTAAGTTTTTATCAGTCATTTCCTAAGCCTTTGAATAGTAGTGACTGCAGAACACTTGGGATAGGGAAGGGAATTTATATTTGGAGTGAAACACGAGTTCCAACAAAGAAAATTGCTACCCATGGTAGATTGGAAAGGATCTAAGGTAATAAAGTTGCCCCCAAATGGCTAGTTGTTCTCCTTCAGGGCTCACTGCTGATGAAACACTCAATACAATAGTAATGAAAGCAGCACTGTGAGAGAAAACATGCTGTTGCCTGCGTGTATAGTCTCTTTCTCCACAAACATGGACACTTCATTCATGAATGTAATGGCATGTAATAGTATAGGCTGAGCATAGAGGCTGGTTAGAATCCACTGGTTATGTTATCTATTCACCATATTGTTGAGTGCCCTTCTGAATGGGATCCTCTTTATTATGTCCATCTACATGCCTCTACACCAGAGTTTCTTCTCTATGATCTTTTGTTTTGTTCCTCTAGATCTTGACCAATCAGGCATGGGCCCTACTCAGCTACCAATGTATATCTTTAATTAGGCTGTATCTCCTTACTGTATATCAGACCTGAATTTTCCTCCATGAAGCTATAGGTGTAAGTTATGGAAGAAGATCACTGCAACAAACCTAATAAATATCTGAACCAAATGTTCATGTAATTTTCTGGGCCTTCTGTAAGTGCTTGGGTCCAATTCCGACAGCACAATTTTTATCACATAATGGAATGTTGATGCTCCTGTCCACATGGATGACTTGGTGGATCACACAATACCCATTTCATGGTAAGTAGCTATGGTCACTTGGCCACATAATATCAGTTTCAATTACTGCTCAGTAGCATCCCAGAACATGACCTGTTTCTTTTTTTTTTTTTTAATTTTTTACTGTTTATTTGTTTTAGAGAGAGAGACAGAGACAGAGTGCCAGTAGGGAGAGGCTGAGAGAGAGGGAGGCACAGAATCCGAAGCAGGCTCCAGGCTCTGAGCTGTCAGCACAAAGCTCAATGTGGGAAAGTGACCTATTTCAAATAGTGAGCTATTTCATCTTAAAGGTATCTTGGCCTTTTTCTGGGACCTAGAAGTCATAGTGTTATGACTCTATAGTTGAGTTTTGCCAGAGATTACACACAGAGCCCTTATTAAACATCGATATTAGCTATAACATTAAATGTGATCTTGGACCACAGCTTGCACCTAACTGGATAAGCCTCTGGACTTTATTGGGGTCTCACACAAAATTCACAAGCTTCCAATTTACCTGGAAAATTGATGGAAAGAATATTCCTACTTGTAATATATGCTTTCAAACTTATAGGGACCCACACACTGTTATGCCTTTTAAAGGTCAATAGAGCAAGGTACAATAATTCAACATAAAGAAATAAGGCTAAAATATTCTTGCTAAAACACATGCAAAAATGTTTTCAAAAGTACTCTTTAAATTAGTATGTGTTTAGTAGGATGCATTAGTGCACAATTAAAGAGAACAGATACGTATAATTGAAAAATACTTCCAAAATGTATTTCTTTTAACTGTTTTAAAAAAAAAAAAGTTTCAAAGTATGGTTTCAGTGTAACTTGATTTTATATCCAGTTACCATCCCTTAATTTCCTTTATGTTTACTAACCTTAATATATTATTTTTATATTCTGTGATGGAAAATTTCAGCTAATATTAGATAACTTCGGGTAGCTTGGCTGAAGAAATGCAACTTGATCAGGGTAAAGTGTAGATGGTATAGTACTATTTGCTAAAAACAAAACAAAAACAAAAACAAAAGAACCCAAAAAAACCCCACTTCAATAAAAATTCAGTAAAGCATCAAGTTTATCAGTGATTGAATTACATGCTAAGAACTCCTAGATAATGTTCTCTTTAGAAGCCCAGTATATCATTAGATTACCCAAGCTGCAAAGACAACCAGACTCCCAGCATTCCCCTAGCAATGGAGAGCAGCAATTATTCCCAAGTGCTAATGAGGGTTAGACTTTACTGCTTTCAATATGCTTATAGAAGGAGTTTGCTCTCTTGACTATCCACCCAGTTATATTAGGCATGTGACAGTAATTTGAAAAGACAAAGTGAATATCTTATAAAATGTAACATAGTGTTTTAACTGTTAAATTGGCTTTATAAAGTGGCCAGATGGCAGGATTTTCTTAAAGTGATAGGTAAGTAACTGAAATAATTATAAAAATAAGTGGAAGTAAGTTTCAGGTGTGATGAAAGGAGTCAGATTGGTTAGGGAGATTCAGGGTATCTGAATACCTGTAGCTAAGCTACAACTATATTTAATGAAGGCCATAGCAAGATGAGTAACAGTCTAGGCAAAATGACTTTAAGGGAGGCTACATTCAGCAGGCTTCAACCGGCTAACATCAAGATGTAGCAATGGATCAGTAAGGTTGCTAGATGATTGAAGAAAATTTTCCCATGTGAGACTGATTACTAGAAGGACTATAAAAGCAAGAAAGCAGAGTAGGATTGTCAGGATAAGGAAAATTACTAACTTTTACCTGAAAAATTTCTCCTGAGTCTTAGGTTTATCCAAAGTTGTTCACACCTAGAGAATGCTAAACTCTATTTATGTAAGGCATGGGACTCTGAGATGATTTTTTCTCCTGAGGTAGCAGTGAAGGCCAAGGCCTATAGGCAAAACTCAGGACCTTGGCAGTAAAAAAGAAGCAAAGAGAAGACATTGAAGATGTTAATTAAGCTAATCAAACTGATGATTTTACTCCAAGAAGAATGCAGAGCCTTTTGTCTGTCTCATCCTGTCTCTTTCCTGCTTTTATTCTGTTTCCTTACTTTTCCACCAGAACAACTTTGAAAAGGAGATAGATCTTTGTGACTCAAGGAAATAGCTATTTTAGCCATGTTGTATACTGTCTTTTCCTCAACAATTTACATTGTTAGGAGTTCAGACCAGGAATTAATAAACTTTTTCTGTAAATCATCAGATAGTAAATACTTCAGATTTAACAGGCCAAACTTTCTGTTAAAACTAATCAACTCTGCACATGTAACATAAAAACAGGCATGACAGGGTTGCATGGGTGGCTCAGTTGGTTAAGCATCCGACTTCTGCTCAGGCCATGATCTCACGTCAGTGGGTTCAAGTCCCATGTCGGGCTCTGTGCTAACAGCTGAGAGCCTGGAGCCTACTTCAGATTCTGTCTCCCTCTCTCTCTGCCCTCACCTCACTTGCTTTGCCTCGGTCTCTCAAAACAAAAAATAAAGATAAAATTAAAAATAGGCATGACAGTATGTAAATGTAAATGAAATGGCATGGCTGTGTTCAAATAAAACTTTTTTGTTTTTTATAAAAATAGGTGACAGTTTAGATTTAGCCCATGGGCTGCAGTTTTTAGACCCTTGGTTTAAAACATGGAAACTGTATCAGTTAGCGTGGACTAAACTACTGTAATAAAGAGATCTGTCACACATAGTAACTTGGCAAGATACACATCCACTTATAATGTTCCACAGCTAAGCACTTGGGGACTGGTGGGGAAGCCATGCCATCCTCAAATTGAGTCAGTCACAGCCTCTCTTTCCCTCAGGTCTGGATTTGACGTTTCCTGGTCCAGTGATTAATAAATTAATATTTTGAGTGCCTTGTAACTAGTACATGAGGGTAGAGAAGAAACAAGATAGCCACTCAAACAATCAGAGAAACAAATAAAAAAGGTAAATAAAAATAAAACAATAATATCTTTCCATTTAGAAAATGGAAGACTTTTGAGGTGTAATTGGCTGATAATATATGGGGCAGAATCACGAGACTCTTCTGCCCCATGGAGTTAAGTTCCTTCCGGAGACTTATGTCCTGCTCTCGGGGAAATTTTCTTGCTTATTGTGATCCTAAACTTTCTATCAGAATAAATCTTCCTTTTGTATTATTCCACATATCTACATATGAGTTAGATACAGCATGCTTCTCTTTGCCATATTACATGTTTCACATTTTCTTTCTGTAGGTTTGGGCCCTGAGGTTATTTTAGAGGTGAAACCACTGGGTTTTATAAGCCAAATTTCTGGTATAGTTAAGAATATAATTCTTTTGACAACCCAAAAACTTTCCAGTTTATTTGTTTTTGATCAGTTCTTTTTTTTTTTTTTTTAATATTTTTATTTATTTCTAGGAGAGAGAGAGAGAGACAGAGCGAGCAGGGGAGGGTCAGAGAGATAGGGAGACACAGACTCCGAAATAGGCTCCAGGCTCTGAGCTGGCAGTCAGCACAGACCCCGACGCGGGGCTCAAACCCACTAACCCTGAGATCATGACCTAAGAGAAAGTCGGACGCTCAACCGACTAACAGTTCTTTATGAATGTAATCGTAGCTCAAGATTTATTTGGACATAGGTTTTAACCCAACATTCCCACAATCTCTGTCTTCAATATTAACAGTATTAAGCACACAGTGAAAGATGATATTGTGTGGCCACGTGTGTCTGTATCCGTCCCGGTCTTTAAAATATCTGTGAAGTGATATGTGCCAAATGTGGATGTCGCCCTCCGAGGCACTGAATGTGTTCTCTTCTGGTTCTTTCTTCCTCCTTCTAAGTATGAGATTAACACCTGGGCTGACATGCCTACTTCCTAGTGATTACATGAGACACAAATAAATGGTTCTTTTGTTTAAACCCCAGGCTTTTTAGGTCTATTTTATATAGCCACCTGGCCTCTACTTTAGCAGCAAGGCCATAGTCCCTTCAGAGGTTGCTTCTGCTCTCATGATTTCTTACCAACGAATTGGTTCATAATCTGTTCACTGAACATAAATAGAACTTAAAACTTTATTAGTAATAATCCAGGGCTATAGATGCCAAAGGCATAAAGTTAGAAATATAGAAAAAACAACTATTTTACTATATTTTCGTATAATGTTTATAACAAACATTAATGTAGTTCTGCTCCAAATGGCTCTTTTATCTGTAGCACTCTGAATTTTCCACAAAAGTCTTCTGAAAGCAATGTCATGAGTCAGGGGTTTGTGCAAAATACGAGTAATTCATTCCTCCTCTTTATAATGATGGGAAGACTTATATCCATCTGCCTCTAATATTCTTCAAAAATGGATTGAAGCCACAAGCCACCTTTGCAGGCACAGCATGAAAAAAACCTATACTCAGGTGGCGCCCGGGTGGCTTAGTCGGTTAAGCGTCCGACTTTCGCTCAGGTCATGATCTCGCGGTTTGTGGGTTCGAGCCCTGCGTCGGGCTGTGTGCTGACTGCCAGCTCAGAGCCTGGAGCCTGTTTCAGAGTCTGTGACTCTCTCTCTCTGACCCTCCCCTGCTCACGCTGTCTCTCTCTCTCTCTCTCTCTCTCTCTCCTAGAAATAAATAAAACATTAAAAAAAATTAAAAAAAAAAAGAAACCTATACTCAGGTTATATGCCTATGCATATCAATATCTTTAAAATCTTATCTTATTGGTGATGACCATATTAATATTAACAACTTATTTTCTTGAGCATTTTCTATATGCCATATTCTAATTCTTACAATTAGAAGGTAATTTAAGAGGAAATGAGACTAAGTTTGAGCTCATACAGCTAGGAAGAGAGAGCAGAGATTTAAATTTTTAACACCTGAGATATGGATAAATTCAACTGACTCAGTCAAGGTTTTGACAACTGAAATACATAGATAGGCTTGCATCTTAAAATAAAGCTTATTTATCTCTTCATTCAGATCTGATGATTACTAGTTTATTATTATAGCTGACCTAGCTTGAAGGAGTTTTTCTTCACTCAGATGGTTTTGCATGTTGTCTAGGTTTCCAATTTTAATTAATAATAAAAAGTTCCTACTAAGATATTTCTAGGTTTAAGATAGTATCTTTCGTGATATTTTTCCTTGTAATACTTAGATTTAAATGCTATATGAGAAATCCTGTGTTTTAGGTAAAGAAGCAGTCAATGGTCAATATATCTTATTCTCCCATACAGTTATTTTATATTCAGTCAAAGAATGTTCTGTGAAAGCAGCAAGCAGTGAGTCTCAGTGTGAAGGTGAGCAGGAGCTGTAAGTACACAGTGTCAGAGTGTGTAACACTAGCATGAGAATGTAACAGAATCCACTCCTGAAATTCACCAAATGTAATTGACAGTAAGTCAATGGGTAAGGTCCCTGAAACAGGAGACCTAATATTCTAAGACAGGTCGCAGATCAAGTACATTGTTCTGGTTGGAAGTAAAGTAGGTGTCTATTACGCTAAAAGAGGAAATTATTTACCCCTAAATTTAAGATTTAAAAAATGGAATTTTGCCCCACATGCCTCATCTGTGTCTCATTCATACTTTCCTTTTTGAATCTTTCAACTTTGAGAAAGAACCTTGGAACAGCTTTGAAATATTGGGAAACTGAAAGTATAGTCTGTGGCTTGAAAGCCAAAGTAGTGAGTTCCAGTCCAAATCTGTCCCTAGCTTAGTACAGGAAAAGGCTGGCTCTTTTTCATGAATTTTGGAGGAGTCTTAACTCTTGAGGACCTAAATATAATTTGTTTTTTCAAATAACTATCTCCAACTATATTCTAATGAATTCTCCTGTCATGCTGGGAAGGCATCAAGATATCTTGGCTCCATTTCAGAATTTCTGTCAGCTTGTGTTAATAGAACAGCTTCATTTCTGTAGTTATTTCATTATTTTCATATAAAAATTTGCATATAAAATTTGGTCATTTTCATTCTTAAAAGTCATTCTCAACTCAGTTCAAAAGTTGACCTCTCCCTGTACCTGAGATCAGATACATCTCAACCATCCTCTTATGTTAGCTTGACAGTAGCGTTAGGAGCAAGGAGCTGTTATTAAACCTCTTATTTAACCCTGAGGAAAATTGTCTGATCTCACCTACTCATAGCATTTTCACCTAAGACTATTGGGTACATAGAAATTTTGCCCTCACCTTTAGACTATGGCATCAATTCTAGGACAATAGGATAATTCCTATTTGATAATATAGAAGACCTCAACGGTCATTTCAAGATAGAATCCTGATGTGACTCACTCATTCTACTAGCTATTATAGATGGCCAGAGGAAATAGATATTTATTCTCCCATACTAACACCACAAAAGCAAAACCCTTTTCTTCTCCTACAGAGCATGCAGAGCTCCTTTTTTGTTAGGAGGGAGTATAGACTTCTGTTCTTCCAATATACATAATGGAAGAGGAGGGTACAAATCACTTTAATGAGTACAAAAGGAATGTGCAATCCTTTTGCCAACTGAAACTGAATTCTTAAAACGAAGTCATTCAATGTCAGCACTAGAAGAGACTTCAGAGACCGTAAGCCCAGCTTGATTTTCCACTAGAGAAAACCAAAGTCCTGAGTGGAGAAGAATGTGCTCAAGATTCCTTGACTATTTTGGAAAGACGAGAACTAGACACAGATGACAAGTGATTTCCATGGAAATTCTGAACTTGTCTTGTCAAACTGCACACACTAAGACAGAACCATGCATGCTTCCCTGGAATAAAACATTCATAGTTATGATAAGAGAAATAGTAAAGCACTTGCCGGCATTGGTATTGAATACCATGAGGTCAGGGGAATTCCTTCATTGCCTCTGCCAGGATGAAATAAACACCAGTATCCACTGCCTGGCTGGCCTTCCAGGCTTACCGATGGAGCCTCGTAGAATCATTCAACTGTATGTGTCATGTATAATCCAATAGAAAGCAATGTGAGATTTTCACTTCCCGAGTATGTGTCTGATACAACTTACACTCACTAAGCACTGATAGTCAAGATATCAAAAGAATTTCAGTGAGAGAAAACAGCTGCCTAATTGAAATACTACCCAGCCCCAGCAAAACTTCAGATGACATAGATCAGGGTGAAAGAGAACGGATGGTCTTCATAAAATGAAGGCATATGTTAATTTTTCTTAGAGTATGAATTTCAAATCATCCTATTAAACACTTTGACATCACTTAAATCTACATTCTCTTCTTACCCTTCACATTGTCCCCATAAGGAATAACATTCATCCAGAATTAGTCTCAATGTATATTTAAGGGCATAGAAATAATAATAATTTAATCTTCTATCATGTCATACAAGATGACTGACTTTGAGTTGGCATCTTTTATATTGGTTGTAGGCTGCTTTAAATAATAAAAAACTGTGTTCTAATGAGCTGACATTTCCATCGTCCTGAAGAGGTTCTGTAATTAGGCATCTAAAAACAGTGGCACAGTTATGCAGTTGTAGTTATTTTTAATTGCTTTATTCCTAATGAGGAAGCATTTTGGATTTACTTGCAACATTTGTAGTGGGTGAAGTAAACATCTTGATAAAGATGATGTTCTCAAATATTTTCTACTCTCCCCAAATCAGTAAAAGGATATTTTTCTTCCTTTTTATTTTGTTAACTGGAGGTAATACGCAGCCTTCGCTTGTCTACTCAATAAAATTATCTAAAAGTGGAAACTGCTGAATCTTTTTCACTACGTGGGAGCATTTTGGATGACTGAATCATTGCCAGACAAAAAGCAGGAGACCACATGTATTTTGGGTAAAATGGGCTGGGCAATTAGTCATACAAGTTCAACAATATTGTATATAATGTTTATGTCTGAAAAAGATACATTTCAGCCCTATTTACATTTATACTCAAATTATTATAAAACACTGAAATTACACATAGATTTGGGTAGCCTTCTAAGTGCTTTCTGATTGTTAGTGAGTCCCTGAATTTATATCTCAGTAACAATTCTACTTAAATTCTCCTTATCAGGCCTCCTTAAACTATCCGGTTTCTGATGTTTCCTCCATCATCCTCTGTTAGAGTGCCTACTCGAATGCCAAGAAGGAAACCTCTCAATTCCCCTAAGACCACCACTAGCATGATTGCCATGGTGGTGGTAAGCTTTGCGCAAATGTAGGAGATGGGTCTCTTGCCAGTTTTGTCACCCGAGGTCACAAAGAAGCACTCCTATGCAAGGGATTTTGTATTAGTCAGGATTCTCCAGAGAAACAGAATCAACAGGATATGTGTGTGCATGCATATGTGTGTGTGTGTGTGTGTGTGTGTGTGTGTCTGTGAGTGTAAAGAGATTTATCTTAAAGGATTGGCTCACATGATTGTAGAAGTTAAGGAGCTCCCCAAATCTGCTGTCTAAGGCCTGAGAATCAGGACTTTTTTTGATGGTGTAAATTCTAATATGAGTCTGAAGTCAGGACAAGACTGATGCCCCAACCTGAAGACTTTTAAATAAAAAGGATTCATTCTTTCTTTCTCCACTTTGTGATCTATTCAGGCCTTAATGGATTGGGTCAAACCTGGCCACACTGGAGAAGAAAATCTGCTGTACTCACTTTACTCACTGCTTTACAGATTCAAAAATTAATATCACCCAGAAAAGTTTTCACAGAACCAACCAGAATAATATTTAACCAAATATCTGGGCACCCTGTGATCCAATCAAGATGACATATAAAATTAACCATCCCTCTTTTCTTGAGTTGCTGGCTTTTGCTTCCATTATCATGTCAGTAATGATTTCTTAGATTTCAACCTCCCATGACTCCACAAGAACAAGAAACTTCTTTCCTTTTTTTCTAAGCCCAGAGACATCTTTCTGCTTTTATTATATAGATTTTTTTCCTTCCTTAAAAAGCACTCACTAAAAGGATACAATTCTGCTTATAAAATAATTCTGTGACCACAAACCATAGAGGCACTTCAACCCTAAAAGCTGGATCTAACACACTTAACTCTTACCTCTAAAAGACCCAAATTTATTTTTTTCCAGAAGAAAAAAAAAGCATACCTAGGGTTATAATAATGTCTCATCCGAGAACAACTGAGGACTGATGGGGGTGGGGGGAGGTGAAGGGAGTTGATGGGCATGGAGGAGGGCACTTGTGGGGATGAGCACTGGGTGTTATATGGAAACCAACTTGACAATAAACTATTAAAAAAAATAATGTCTCATCATCTCTGGAGTAGATTTACAATGAAAGTCTTTTTACCTCTTGGAGACTACATATTCTTAGACCCAGAATTCTGGTATTTAGACAAAAGGACTTCATATAAATACAGTTTCTTTAAGAAGAAAGTTCATCATACTCTGTCCTAGGAGGGGAAATAAGAGCAGGGGAAAATTTGTTTCCCTCCTAAAAAATTGATATGGAGGTTCATGATATTATCTTCCTAAAATATCTCGGATTATGACTTCTTTGTATATCACATTTTAATTTTGAATTCTCTGGTATCCTGAAATTCATACATAAATTTTTAAAATTAGAATGAAATAATTAAGAAAGTGAAACATAAAAGGATTTGCTTTCCCTTGGTAATGTCTCTCATCTTTGCTAATCAACTGCAGAGAGAAAGGTGGAATCCAGTCTTCATTTCTAGGCAGTCCATTTTTTAGATTATTTGTTAATGTATTATTGTCTCTCCCTGTGGTTTCAGTGTTAAATTAAGATATGCTTCCCTAGATGGCTTTGCTTGCAGAATTTTCTTTATATATCACAGATACTCATAAAACCAGCCCAATGATGATTAAACCATGATACATTTCTTCAAAATGCTATTTGAAAAAATTATGTTACACTTGACAAACTACTTCCATAAACTTTGGGAAAGTCTATACAAGAAAAGAACCTAATAAATCAGTTAGGGTCTTCATTTTATAAATCAGGAAACTATAGTTTCCGACAGATTGGAGAACTGTGACTAAACCCCAAGAGTTCAGTTTCCCAGAACCATAGTTTTTCCCGTGAAATATCATAATTGAGTATACAAAGCTTATGAAAATTGCTGAGATAAGAATGTTATAGGTAAAGGAATATGATGTAGATTGGGTTGCAAAAGATAAAATCACCCCTTTCCTTTTTTTTTTTGAAAATATATAAAAATACTAAGCCCTAGCTCATTTTAAGTAGAGAAACAATTGAATTTCAAGTATTTCTTAAACATTTCTAAAATATTTTTAAAACATGATTTCCATCAATGTGGCATGCCTAAGTAGAGAGTACGCTTCAGCAATTACTGTACATGTGCTGATATAACTTCATTTTTATAAAATAATTGATGAGTTGGAAAAACAAAGAGAAGTAAAATGGATTATTCAATGATATACCTTTAACTATATATATTAAAACTTTAACCTCTGACTTATTTCACTTAGCATAATGCCCTCTAGGTCCATCCATGTTGTCACAAATGGCAGGATCTCATTCTTTTTTAAGGCCAAGTAATATTCCATTATATATTATATACATATAATATATAATGTGTATATATAATAAACTCCATTATATATAAATATATATGTGTGCGTGTGTGTGTGTGAGTGTTTGTGTGTGTGTGCCACATCTGCTTTATCCATTCATCTATTGATGGATACTTGGATTGCTTCCATATCTTGGCCATTGTAAATAATGCTACAATAAACATGGGGTGGATATATATCTTTTCAAATTGGTGTTTTTGTTTTCCTTGAGTAAGGACTCAGTAATGGAATTACTGGATCATAGGTAATTCTGTCTTTACTTTTTTGAGGAAATTCCAAATGTTTTCACTTATATGTTGAATCTAATCAACAAAATAGATGAACAAACCAAAAACCAGACTCCTAAAGATAGAAAACAAACTGGTGGTTCCAGAGAGGGAGTAGGCGAGGGGATAGACAAAATAGATGAAAAGAATTAAGAAGTACAAATTTCCAGTTATAAAATAAGTCATGGAGATGAAAAGTATTGCATAGGGAATGTAGTGAATAATATTGTAATAACCTTGCATGATGACAGATGGCGACTACATTTATCATGGTGAGAGTTGAAAAGTGTAAAGAATTGTCAGATTAATATGTTGTGCACCTGAACTAATATAACATCGTATGTTAATTATAGTTTTAAAACCCCTTAACTCCCTCTAATGCATATCAGTTTCATTTGTTGCAAATAACTGCAAATTCAGACATATAAAAATGGTATATGCTTTAGACAATGAGGTATAAGGCCATAGTTTACCTTTAATAGCTGGAAAATTGACAAACAGAATTGTTTATCATCTCTTCCCATCATGTCATCTCTTTGGAATAAAAGTTTACAAACCCAAGACAAAGAAAAATCTGCTGTGGTGAGGAGAATGAGATGGTTTTATGCAAATAAACTAAATTTTTAAACAAATTTGTGGAAAACAGCAAGTTGATGGGAGCTAGTTAACAAAGTGAATGAAGAACAGCCCTAGGCTAGGTTATGGTAGAAAAAGGCTGGAGAGCAAGTAAGGAACAGATGAGCACACACTCACAACTACACAGAATCACACACACACATACATAGACACACCATATTTTAAAGAATATTATATATCTAAGATTGTAACTCTCTTCATTATTTCTATATAGATTTTTGTTCTTTGTGCTTAGTCTTTTTTTAGCCATTACTTTCCAATATAGAGTTTCCTGTTTAGATTCATCTTTCTGGACTCTAATAATATACAAGGAATCAAATATTTTATTCAGAAAAATCATGATTAGTTTTCTGATTGCTTGCATATCTGAAAACACCTTTTTGTTTGTTCACAGGTAAACTATAGCGTGACTTGCACGCCAGGCAAAGCTTTTTAAATGTTAGAGGTTACTCCATTTTCTTCTGGCATTTAATGTTATAAAACACTCTTGAGTTAGTTTGACTTTTATTTGTTTCTAGGTTTGGTACATTTGCACATTCATTTTTCTTTTGCATGATTGAAGGATTATTGGATTAGTTCTTTGATTTTGAAAGTTAAACATGTGTATAAGCATGGGTCTCTTTCTATAAAATTTATTTGTAATGTTGTAATCTGGTTTCAGACATGTTTTGTTTTGTTTTAGATAAGGAAAGATTTGTCCTATCATATCTTATATGGTTTCATTTGTTTTATTCTCTCTTCTAGAGACATTAAATATTCTAAGTTGTAAAATACACAGTTTTTAAGATATTATCTCACTTCTCATAAATTCCACCTTTTTAAGCTTTTTCTCTCTTCCCTGGGAGTGTTTATCAAGTCTCTCTTCTGCTTACCTATTTGTTTTTCTGCTATGTGAAGTACTATATTTATTTTATCATAATGTAGGTTATATTAATCTTGGCATTTCATATACTCATAATGTGTTCTTCTTTTTTTTGTACAAACACTATTATATCATATTTAGAACTACAGGTTACATTTTGTCACTATCATTATTTTTTAGACTTCCCTAGTATCAGTAGAAAAGAAAGACCAAGGAGAATTTGTTCTTCAAATAACCATTGAAAATGGTCTAATAAAAAGGAAGGAACCTTTCTTTGAATACAGCCATCATTTAAGGTCCCTAGTAGAGAGTTAAGGAGTTGGTATAAGAGAAGAAAGAGGATATTGGAGAAGAAAAAGTGGGAGATGGAAAATTCTCGCTCTCTGTTTGGTGTAGCAATCCCCGTGAGAGTCAACTTCCATATACAGAAATAAAAAGGATCTATGTGAAGGGTTTTTTAAGGGTTCAGAGTCACCCTCCACTATTCCCTCTTCACCACACACTTTCTATGTTATAGGACTTTATCATCTCTGATCCAGAAGCCTTAAGTTATAGCCTAGAGTTTTTCCCCGCCGCTTTCTTAATCCTACAATTTTCATTCCCCGTGTAGAGAATTCATGTAAATCATGGGGAAATTAGGAGAAAAGGTGTTAAGTACTTTTTCTCATGTTCTCATCTTACCTAGAATTTGCTTCTCTTAAGACAAATGATGGGGGGTGTCTGGCTGGCTCATTCGGTAGAGTGGGTGACTCTTGATCTCAGGGTTATAAGTCTGAGCCCCACACTGGGTATAGAGATTATTTTTAAAAAAAACAAAATCTTAAAAAATTAAACAAGAAAGAAAGATGAATAATGGACTAGTTCGGTTTTTGTTGTTGGGGAGCTCAAACAAAAACTGTACTAACAATTCAAATTTAGGTGTTTCAGAATCTATAGTGTGATCTACATGAATGGGGCAAAGTTTGTGTTCATCCTCCCTGTATAGGGGGTATTTATTATCATCACTGTGTGAATACAATGGGGAATCAGCTTCTGTGATGGCAGGCTGCTTATGAGATGACTCATTTCTAAATACTCTAAGCAATTGTTAGAACACTGCCAAAGTCACATTGGTCCTTCATGCCAGTCAAGTCTATAAATATCTCTGGCATTCTAGGGAATGAGTCTCCTGAACATATATCATCATGGAATATTGACAGAAAATCCAGATTGCTACCCAAACTGTATGGAATACAAATGAAAGATTTCCTATCTGGTTGTGCTGAAAAGAAAAGAGCGTGTTGTCTAACGCATGTCAATGAATCAGAAGACTGAAAACATAAAACAGTTTGAACTAGTTAGTGCCGAATCAGAATGTAGCGACACAAAATGCAGTGAGACAAGCATGTTTAATTAGAAAATGAATGCCATGAATTTGAGGCTGGAGGCAACAATCATACTACTTGAAAATTCTTAGATTCCATTGCAGATATGTGGGTACCCTGGCAATTCATATTTATATGGCATAAACATTCATATTCTCAATATTTACTACTATCACTGATTGTTCCCTATTTAATATCTATTAAAATATGTATTTGGCTAAAATTACTGCTATTGCATTTGTAGAGATGTACTACAAATCTTCTAACTCCAATATAAAATTTGTTTATACATAAAAATGCAGATTTGTGGCTTTGAGGATTTACCATTATTTCTGGTTCTGTGAAGACGTTACTCGGTGTTGAGCGGTTACGCTTTAACAGCTGTGTGGGTCAGGGTTCTCTAGAGAACGGAGCAACAGGCTATGTGCAGATATTGAAAGATTCATTATGGGAATTGGCTCACGTGATTAGGGAATCTGAGAAGTCTCACCATCTCCCATCTGCAAACTGGAGGCCCAGAGAAGTTGGTTCTAGCTCATATCCAAAGTCTTGAGAACCAGGGGACCAATGGTGTAAGAAGCAGTCTGAATTCAAAGGCCTACGAATGGGGGGTGCCATTGTCTAAGGTCAGGAGGTGGATTTCCCATCTCAACAGAAAGCAAATTTGTCTTTTCTTCCTATTTGGCCCTCGGGTGGATTGAATGGTACTCATTCCTAGTGGTGGAGGTGATCTTCAAAGTCTATGCAGGCAAAGGCAAATCTCTTCTAGAAACACCCTCACAAACACACCCAGAGATAATGTTTTACTAGCTATCTGGGCATCCCTTAGCCCAGTCAGGTTGACTTATAAAATTAACTGTAACAGTAGTTAACAAGTTTAAAAAGTTTGTGATTAAAAAGTTTGTTTTTACCCATACCAAAGCACCATTTTTACTTTCTCCTTCTCATTTTTAAGTTTCTAAGTCTCTGTCATCGAGCAGTACAGGCGATAGAAGAGGGAAGAGGAGGAAAAGCAGGCCTGGCATAGAAATAACATTGTTAATACATTAACTGACTGCTCCTGAGGTGTGAGAGCATAGGCAGGATGCTGCTTATTGACTGCCTTCTTTAGTTTCAGAAAACCCTACTATTTTTAGACAACACAGGTGAATTTTAGAGGCATCACTTAGCCCTAAATCCAGAGTTTCATTTTTAGCCACTTTGCTACCCTACTGGGTAGACTTTCTGCACTGAATCACTTGAAATGAAAAACTATATCTATATATTGTCTAATGTAAAATTAGTTTATCTACTTATTTAATATAATATATTTATTAAATTACATCCATGTGTCATGCCTGAGGTAGGCCTGATGGATACAATTATCCAGATAAAATAATATCTATTTTCACAGAACTTAAAGGCTATTATATTTCATATCAAATTATTCGTTGTTTATCTTCTCTTTGTCATATTTACTAATTTATTCAAAACTGTATTATTAAACAGCTACAATATTTCAAGTACTGTGCTAGAGAAATAAAATCTAAAGCAAAGTTCTTTTTGCTCAAGGATTTCAAAATCAAATTATGCAGATAGACAAACTAGCAATTATAAAAAAAAAAAAGGTGTGTGCTATATAACGGGGAATTCAAAGGCTATTAGAGGCTCTTTACAGGGCTCAGAGGAGGTTGCTAAAAAGAAAAGATAAGAGAACCAAGCCTTCAGTGGTGACCAGGAATTAGTCACACAATCTGAGAGAGGTAAGAACTGTAGGAGTTTCAGGCAGAATAAATAATAGGTGCAGATATACCGAGACAGGGAGAGCAGGGGACATGGATGATATGGCTTAAAGTAGGACGCATGAGGAAGAGACTTTCAAGTCTTGAAGACATTTTGCACCACAATGAGGAATTTGTCCTTGGAATGACAGAGTCAATTGATTTATAGCACTAAAGGGAAAGATAGGATCAGCTCTGCATCATTGAAGTCACTGAGAAGATGGGATTATACTCAAGGAGTGAGGTGCACTGGGGGGAAATCTCGAGTTCCAGAAAGGGAGGGGATCTATTGCAGTTACACCAAAAGAAAGAGGATGAGAGTTTAAGGACACTTCAATTAATTTATCATTCATGCCTTTTCACAAGCCCTAGAAGAGACATGGATAAACAGTCTGGCATAGAAATAAATCAAGCAAATGTTAAAACTGCCTCTGGCAGTGCTGATTACATTTATCTAGTTGAATATATATGTGCATAGCATTACCCTATTATTTTCTGCTTTTAAAAACAAAATCACTAGATCAGTCATTTGTTTTATGAGCCATTTTAAATGCAATAAATAGTACCTTACTGGTTTCTTTTAGAATTGGGGGAAAAATAAAACTTTTTTTGAAATAATTCTAAAATATGTGTAGATAAATTTATAATAGCTAAAGCTTTTTGTTGAGTTAAAATAGCAGGGGATAATTTGTAGACTAGTCAGAAACACATTGAAATATCATACTTTGAAAAGATTTATAGAAAATTACATATTCATCATAGCATTATGAAATCATTCCATTATTCTGCTGTATTTAACAATTTTACTTCTATGACTTTCTTTATTCAAAAAAAGAATTTCTGATTCAAGCCTGACTGTTCCAGGGTACAGCAAATATGTCTATGATCCATTCTCTGCCTCATCATTAACTGAGGGTTCCTCTGTGACAACCCTGTAGTAAATGAATAAGCAACACCTTTCCATCATGGAGCTCACACATGGAGCTGAAGGTGTAGGAAAGCAGGTAATTAACAAATAAATAAAAAAACTCTCAGGGACAAATGCTATTTAAAAAAAAATAAAGCAAGTTTATATTAAGCAAACCCAGTGGCTGGGTTTGGCAGTATTTTTAGATAAAGCATGGAGAAGGTTTATTGCAGGAAATGCTATTGAAGCTAAAAAGTGAATGACAGGGAGGTGGCCATGAATGGTGGAGAGATTGGCTATGGCCCTTTTGAAGAAAGAAAATCCAGGGTGCCTAGGTGACTCAAGTGGTTAAGCCTCCAACTTCAGCTCAGGCCATGATCTTGCAGTTTGCGAGTTTGAGCCCCACATCAGGCTCTGTGCTAACAGTCCAGAGCCTGGAGGCTGCTTCAGATTCTGTGTCTTCCTCTCTCTCAGCCCCTCCCCCACTTGTGCGCGCACTCTCTCTTTCTCTCAAAAATAAGCATTAAAAAAATTTTTTTTTTAAGATGAAGAAAGGAAAAATGTGGCTGGAGCAGAGAAAGCAGGAGAGAACATAGTGCAGTGTGAGGCAGGAAAGAGGGGCAAGTGGAGACTGGAGAGGACAGGACCATGTAGGACCTTCTGGGATGATTTTATTCTAATTGAAGAGGGAAGCCCTTAGGAAAAAAAATTAAATATGGCTTATGGCAATTTTTCTCAATCTAGACACTAGTCTTACAATGTCAACCTTTCGATCCAACTGCTATGAAGTAGTGAGCAAATCCCAGAAGAGCTAAATCACAGAATTTACTGAGATCTGTAAGTTTGGGCAGCTCACAGATTGGAGAAATAAAAGTATAAGTTCTGCCAAACTTATTTTGCTCCCAAGGATTTCAATTCACACACACACACACACTTCCAGTCATTTTTAACATGGTGATTTTCATCCTTGTTTTATTCCTAAGACAACTATCAAAATCTTTTATTCATATACATTTTGATTCATCTCCTCATTAGCTCAGGATACTACAAAAGTTCTCTTTAGGAAAGGAGAAGGAAATTCTTTGTGCTTCCCTTTCACATTCTTACCTACAGCAATGCTTGTCATCTGTCAAAATGCAATATCACTTTACTTTTTAACAGCCTGAGGAGCTCAGATGAGTAACAGACCTCACAAATCCATTCGGGTCCTCTCCATGCTGAGGATGGTTCTTGTCCCTTCTCCCAGGACACCCTCCTACACATACAATTTTAGATTTGACACATATAATAATACATCTGCAGTTGTGCCTTAGGCAGGAAACCTTTTGAAAGCACGCAAGGACATCAAATCGTTCTTTTTTCTACCATCAGGGGTGCAACTGGCCACTTATGTTTCTCGTTATGGCATCTACTACCCAGCCCTGAGAGCTTGACCGGCCCTACCTCGGATTATATTCTCATCCACAGAAGAACAGCAGCACAGGGAAAGGAATAGTCAATATCCACATTCAGTTTGCATTCGTGCTGCTCATTTTCTCATGTACAAAATGGTGGAGTGTTTTCTGGCCTGAATGTGGATGGGTGTCCTTGTTTAAAAAAAAAAATAGTTCAAGGATGTTGGCACCCTTCTAGGAAAGGTTGTTGTAGCCTTCCTCTGCAAGTTTGATTAAAAAATGACAATGGTCATGAAATTAAACATTCCTACTTTGTGTAATTGTAAGGTGACAATTCAACATTTAACCTTGTGACTGTTAGCTGAACAGTAATTGATCCATTTTCCATAGTCTTATTTCAGCAACTCGAAAAGTGCTAAGGAAAGGGAAACTAACTTAAAAAATGAGCTGTGCAAATGTGTTTTACCCATTATTTTCTGCCATATTTGCAAAATAGAAAAATTCAAAACAAAAGAAAAATGCAGATAGTTTATCATCATTATTTTTATTCCTATGATCAGTATTTTAAAGTATAAATTATTACTTCATTTAAAAATTTGAAATATGCAGTATCTTTTTAATTTATAAAATATACTTACCTGGTATGTCCTGCTATTTTTTGTGTATAAAAAATAAATGAAGCAGAAGCTACTGATGACCTTTTACTCATTCAGTAAATAGTGGATGATTTTCAGAATACTTCTTATACATTTAATATTGAGGGGTTTTTTTTGTATTTTATTGTAAGTTGGGTAAATTATATAGTTATTTCCTTTCTTAGAAATTATAAGAGGGTAGAAATTCAACAAAACCATAACTAAGGCAAGGAAATCACAGCTGGTTATTTTCCACCCTCCACTTAGATTCCTGCTTAGGGGCTCCTGGGTGGCTCAGTAGGTTAAACTTCTGAGTCTTGATTTTGCCTTATGTCATCATCTTGTGCTTCATCGGATTGAATACCATGTTGGGCCGTGCACTGACACCAAGGAACCTGCTTCGAATTCTTTCTCTCCATCTTTCTTTTCCCCTCCCCCACTCATGCTCTCTCTCTCTCTCTCAAAACAAATTTAAAAACTTAAAAAAAAAAGAATCTTGCCTAAAAGTGAGTTTCAGGGAACACAATAAGTTTGAAGCTGTACGTGGTATAGTGTTAGTCTAGATCAAATAAATCATAACCTTATTTCCCTAGAAAGTAAGTGATAGGATTTATGGAGTATAGAAGGTAATTTTGTTTTCATATTGGATTTCACTGCTAAATATAAGAATAATGCTTTTGAGAAAAACATGAAAGTAAAATTTTCATTTATCAAAATCACAATAATGATTGCATTTTGTCAAATGTCCTTTTAAGCTTAATGAAATTGAGATTACTTTTGGTTTTACCTTGAAATATTGATGAGAAAATGTACTAATCTGGAAATTTGGGGCAAATATGGCCTGGACCAAAAGAAAGCCATGACTGTCAAGTCTAGTCAATAAGAGCGCCTTGGTCAAGAAGATATTCCTAGGTGTATGAGTCACAAAAAGGTTATCAGAATTGTTCTGCACATGGTCAATTATAAGGGGGAATGAACCAAGAATATAATGCCTCATCAGCACAGGCAGCAGTACCTTGCCAATCCCTATACTTCGCATAGACACTCTTGATTATCTGGATAGAGTTGCTCTCCCCTTATGTCAGTAAAATTTTTTAATGAGAAAAATCCTCACCTAAGTGAAGGAAAGAGTAACCAGAAGTGAAGCAGCACATTATCTTGGCAGATTCACCTGAGAAAAAGGTCTGGGTAGGAGTTAGCACAGCAAATGAGAGCTGTGATTGATGATACACAGATTTTGGGTTATGGATGAAACTGGTAACTGATAGAAACTGTTTTTTACTCTACTGGCCTAGTAGTTTTTTAGTGCCCATAGGTCAGTTGTTCCAAATCCACATGGCCATACCTCCTCTAGTGCCTGTTCTATCTATTGGAGGAGGGAGATTCAAATGGGAAAAGAGAACAGGAGGTGTGTGAGTTTGCTTAAAATTCTAGTCACTAGAGTAGCTTGCACCTTAGATGTAGCTCCCTACCTATTACTATGGTCCAAGAAGTCTGAGTCCAGCTGGTGGGACTAGATACAGGGATCAATACATTGAACCTCAGAGTTGTTATCACAAGAGACCAAAGACCATACTAGGATACATTATTAAAAGTTAAAGAACCATGAAGAATACTTCCAAAATGGGAATTGAAAACTATGTCATGTATTGCTACATTTTTATGTTCATAGTATATTTGGAAGTGCCTATTTCTGATTTAAAAATATAATGGTGTTTCACCATAATTTTTGAAAGAAAAAGCATCATTAAGCCTTTTTCCTGAAGGTGAGATGTCTTATTGTCTAAAACACACATAATTTTAAAGAGTCATTGTCGGAGACTGGCTCCAGTTGGGATCCAGGGGTCCCTGAAGGATGGATGGTGTCGGCGAGGGAGGGGTGAGAGAGCCATGAGATTCTTTTTGGTCAACAGGGAGGCATCTCTGCTCTGACTGGGGCTCAACTTTATTTTATAATTAAGTGTTTGGGGGATGGCACAGAAGTGGCATTTGCCTTAGACAATGATTTCTGATAACAGACTTCTTTGATATGTAAGAATTTCCCAAAACATAGATTTGTAGAAGACTTCTGCATCACTTTTATCAATAGTGAGATAGGTGATTTAGATGCTTATCCTATGGGGAAGAAGGTATCTTTAGCATATCAGACAATGTTTTTAGCATAAAAAGGGTGAAGTTACTTCTTTGTGGGCAGGGGTCAATAGCTTGTTTGTTTAAGGTGGAAGTATCAAGAAAAACAGGTCTTTCAGGAAACACCTTTGCTCCCATAATCACAAAAGAAGAAGTTCCTCAATAGGTTCCTTCACAGGGTGCAATCAGATATTCAAGGCCAGAATAAGTCACTCCAAATACTTAATAATAAATGCCTGGGGGTGGGGGGCCAGTGCTCCAAGCAGAAACAATTGGGTAGGGGTGGATATCTGCCCTTAACTCAAAATTAGGCTCTTTGTCTCAGGGCCAGACTCAAGCCCCCTTTATTATGTAAGTCTTGGATCTGCAAGGCCCTTAGGAAGAGCCTTTTAATAATCATCCACAATGTTTTCATCTGAAATCTCTTTGAAAAAGGCAGGGATATGCTTTTCCTTATGAACAATCTGTGTGGGGAATATCGGTCCGATCTGGAATATTGTGAGGCCTGGTCAATACCAGCAGCCTCATTTCCAACATGACCCAGTAGTAGTAGAAGGAGATACCAGTTTTCATTTCTCATGGCAGGAGCTGTGCAAAAGCTATCATTTCCTCGCTGTGACTGTCATCCAGTGAGGCCAGTGTGGCCTCCAGGAAGTCATGATGTACCTTGCTTCTGTTGGGCTATTAAGGGAAGAATTAAAAAAATATGATTTGCCTGGGGTAACACACATCAGTAGAAATTAAAGGGGAACTCCCATATTTTGATGCCCCGTACTCAGTTAGATCCATGAAAGCATGTTCTCTCCCAAATCATTTTTACTAGGAAGTAATAAATATATTTCTTACTTCATACACAAGCTAAGTTCTTGATGAGGTTAATTTCCTTCACTACATTAAATCCCTCTGTAAATGATTTGAAATCACTGCTCTCTGACAGCAGTTCAGTAGTTTATGTCTGTGATCACAATCCCGTTCCTAGTATTAATGTGTCCACATCATGAAAGCTGTCAGGAAAATTGATATTAATGAGAGCTCTTCTGGAAAACTCAGGACAAAGGCCAAGTGTAAAATTCTATGGACAATGAACTCTGTCTTAACTTCCATAGGCTATACCTTCTTAACAGAATTAAAATGCACCAGCAGAAAGATTTTACTATGAACACACATTGCACTTTTGGAGAACTAGAGGATTTAAATCTATAGTGGTAAAGCCTTTCATCTTTCATGGTGCATGCTTCATGCAATGCAGACATTCTTCAGTTTACACTTGGTCAAATTATTTAAACTTTACTGGCTTCAGGAATGAAGAACAATTGAGCACACTTTGTAACACAAGTATTTATGATGTAAACATAAGGCCTCTGAAACCCACCTCACAGACATGGACAGTACAAGACTCCAAGGGGTGCATAGAAGCTTGCCTCTTGCTATACAAATGTCAAGGAAACAAGTTGTCAGGCACAGAAGTAATACATACATACATACATACATACATACATACATACAGATATACATAGATGACAGATTGTTAGATATAAATCCTCTACAACCTACTTTTTATACATACATCTACCAAAATAGATCGGTTTTCTTCTGCAGGGGGTGAAGTTGCTTCCATACTCCCAAGTGGGATTTTTAGAAGTAAATTGTCCTTCAGGCACCTGGGTGACTCAGTTGGTTAAGTGTCCAACTTTGGCTCAGGTCATGATCTCACAGTTCATGAGTTCAAGCCCCATGTTGGGCTCTGTGCTGACAGCTCGGAGCCTGGAGCCTGCTTTGGACTCTATGTCTCTCTCTCTCTCTCTGACTCTCCCCAACTTTCACTCTGTCTCACTTGCTCTCAAAAATAAATAAACATAAAAAAAGAAAGAAAAGAGAGAGGAAGGAAGGAAGGAAGGAAGGAAGGAAGGAAGGAAGGAAGAAAGGAGAGAGAGAGAGAGAGAGAGAGAGAGAGAGAGAAAGAAAGAAAGAAAGAAAGAAAGAAAGAAAGAAAGAAAGAAAGAAAGAGAGAAAGAAAGAAAGAAAAATTGTCCAAAGGCACCTGGATGGCTCAGGTGATTAAGCTTCTGACTCCTGATTTCACTTCAGGTCATGATCTTGAGTTTTGTGAGTTCTAGTCCCACATTGGGCTCTGAGCTGACAGTGCAAAGCCTGCTTGGGTTTCTGTCTCCCTCTCTTTCTGCCCCTTCCTCACTTGCTCCCTCTCTCTCTCTCTAAAATAAATTTTAAAAAAGAAAGAAAGAGATTGTCCTGGAGTTATATAAGTGAAATTCTCTCTGTGACAACTTAACCACTGTTGTTTCTATTAAAAGATTATTTTCAGTTTCTAAAGTATTTTAAAACGCACTTTAAGAAAACAGTATCCTTATAACATAAGGACTACCTGTATCAGTTCTGTCTCTCAATATTTTAAAATGTAACAACCTGTTTTCCATCAGTAATTTATTGACCATCTGTTTGTAATATCTTATATTCATATGTATTGCTTCTAAGACTGTGTATTTCTGCTGAGACATAAACTTGTAGATGTGCAGGGTTTCTATTTCTTGTGGGAGTGTTAGGGGGGGCTTGAGCATTGCAAAGTTGTTAAAAAGAGCCCTCAAATTCTTATTTGCACCAGACATTGTCATTAGAAAAAATTAATTCCATAGTAATGGAATTCCTTTACCATTTTCCAGGTATAATTCAGGTTAATTCAATACAAACTGACCCAACAATGGTCAAATTTTTAAGGATGCTTTGCTGTCACTGAATGGTCTAGTAATGAAGCTAGTTTTATGTGAGATCTACAAACCATGTTAATACATGTAATACATGTTTTAGGACATTTTGGGAACTTCTGCTATGCCTTCTAGAATGTACTCCATGTCTCTAACTTGGTATTCCATAAAAATAAGGAATCTGTATATGACCAGTTTCACTATTGAGCATCCCTTCAAAATTGTCTGGTTTGGGGTTTACTGTTAGGTATTATGGTGATTGTCTGAATCTGACTTTGAAGGTTTATATTCACTTAGGGTAAAAATTCATTATTCCAGCTTCTCTTTTAAAAAGCATATGCCCTTAGGAATACTCTTATAATAAGATCCTTAATGTAAGTGGATTCAACAGTTTCCTTTCTTCCTAAACATTAACAGGCAGAATATGGAAGCAAGATGACCCTTAAAATGAAGGGATACCATAAAGAACGAAGAGATAAGACTTCTGAAGTATTGAGAATGCTAGCTATTTTGAAATTTTTTTTTTTTTAAATCCTCTACAAAGTTGAAAGAAACTCTCTGAATCTTCAGTCTTGAAAATTAGAGAGGTTGTCTCAGGGGAAGAAAACTGGTTTTGCCCACAATTTTCTTAGTCTTTTAAAGATAACCAAAACTTTGGGCGCCTGGGTGACTCAGTCAGTTGAGCATCTCACTTCATCTCAGGCCATGGCCTCAAGGTTTGTGAGTTTGATCTCTGCATCTGGCTCTGTGCTGTCACCTCAGAGCCCATATCAGATCCTCTGTCTCTCTGCCCTTCCCTGCACTCATGAGCTCTCTTTCTCTCTCTCTCAAAATTAAATAAACATTAAAAAAATAACTAAAGCTTTCACTTTTTATTCTCCCAATCTTTCTCTATGACAGAGGGAATATATACTTTACATTGGGTATAAAAATATCCCAGCCTTTCAGAATACATCGTTGGTTATTATAAAAATTAATAGATAATATATATAAAGATGCATTTTTGGAGAGATGAATTGCACTCTGAAAGGACAAGTACAAATGACAAGTGTCTTCAAATTTAGAAGTAAGTCCGCTTTCTCTCCTTTATTTGCTCTACTCAATCTGTGTCACAGTGACTCGAGTTTAGTTTCCACTTAAATAACATTTTAGGAAACAAATCACATTAACTTGATGAGATTTCTTTTTACTTCATACTACTGTTTTTCAAAATTACAAATTGCCTGTCTCGACACAAAGGCATCCATGATGATTAACTTGGCTGTTTACTCGATTATTTCTTTCTAAAATTAGAAACTTCAAAGTGCTTTTATATTTAAATGACTAGCACTCCTGTAACACTGCTGATCAATCATTTCAAGCTAATGATTAAAAACAGTAAATGTTCCTCTCCCCTCCGGAGCTACTCTAAATAGTGTGTCAAACTCAGCAGATTCTATTTATTGTCACTGAATTTTAACATGGGCCACCAAGTACGAGGCAGCATAGATGAAACAATGTTCTGGGCGTTTATATTCTTCACTTACTATCTGCTTTAAGTGGTTTTAGAAAATGTCAATTTCTCAGTTAAAATATTTTATTTTGTAAGCTGTGTTCTTTTAGGATTTGTTATTCCCTAAAAGGAGTTTCATACTTTGAAAAGCTGCGCATTCATGTTTCTCTACAGCAGAGAGGAGATAATAATTTCCTTAATGGTGGCAAAAGGTACTTAATTATTTATAGAGAATAATGTGTATAAAACAAAGAGTGAAGAGTTGATACATCTCGTTGTAGAAACTTTAATTTGGATATACACAAATTAATTTGCTTTTATTAAATTGTTAAATCATTAATTCAATGCAAAAATGATAATGGTTTTTTTATGTGATACAAAATAACAATGAGCTGACTGGCTTGAACAGCAAATTTTCACTAGATTTTTTTTTTTTGCTATATTATCAACTTTTTGTAGTTTAATAAGATTCACTTCTGAGCTATTTCTTGATAGTATCATGGAGAAAGAATGCAAGATGTACATAATCTGTTCATCAGCCAGCAGTTTATTTTCAATTTCTTTTCATCATTCCTTTCCTCTTCCCAATACGTTTGTTCCTGAGTCCTCCAGGGCTCAGTCATCCTAGGTCTCTTCTCTCTGCAGTCTTTTCCAAGGTGACCTCGGTTCATTTCATAGATTTATACTCCAACTGGCTCTCACTTTATAACACCTCCATCCAATTTACTACTCAGTATGGTGTTTTTGGTACTTTGTCCTTCAACTTTTAAGAGTTCTTTATATAGCAAAAATATTAGCCCTCTGTTTGTGGATATGATCTACTAGTTTGTCAATGTGTTTTGATTTTATGATTAATTTTGCCATGCAGTTTAATGTAATCAAATTGATCACTTTCTTTATTGCTTGGATTTTGAGTCAGAGTTAGAAAGGCTGTCCCTGTGCTATGGTTGAAGAATAATTGACTCAGGTTTCTTCTGGTACTTGTACAGCTTTATTTTTTCCTTTAGTTTATTTGTAAATTCATTTAGTTTATTTTCACACATGATAGGAGATATGGGTCTAATTCTATCTAGATGGTGGCTCAGTTTTCCAGCATTAGTTATTAAAAAGTTCATCTTTATCCCAGTGTTTTAAAATACCTTCTTTATCATATTGCTAAATATCTGTATGTTCTGAGGTTCATTTCTGGGCTTTCTATTTTATTGCACTGATGTAATGTTTATTTGTAAGCCAATACTTCAGGTCTTTAACTTTAGAGACAGTAGAGTATGTTTTTTTTAAAACATTTTTTTAATGTTTATTTATTTTAAGACAGAGAGACAGAGACAGAGTGCTAGTGCAGAGGGGCAGAGAGAGAGTAAGACACAATCCAAAGAAGCAGGCTCCTGGCTGTCAGCAGAGAGCCAGACGTGGGACTGAAACTCACAAACTCTAAGGTTATGACCTGAGCCAAAGTCGGATGCCCAGTCAATTGAGCCACCCAGTGTCCTAAGCCAGTATAGTATGTTTAAATGTAGAGCAGAGTAAGCTCCCTGCAAAGATTTATTTTTCAGCTTTTCCTGACTTTTTTCTTTTTCTTAAATGAATTTTAATGATAGTTTATTTATTTACTTTAAAATTCGGGTCAGAAGATTACGTCCTTTGTTTCCCCCCACACCAGCTTTATTGAGATATAATTGACATATAACATTATATATGTTTAGTTACACAAGGAAATTATTTGATATGTGCATATATATTGTGAAAATATTACCACAATACGGTTAATGGACACATCCGTTACTTTACATAGATATCAGTTTGGGGGAGTGAGAACTTTTAAGATCTCTCTTAGCATTTTTCAACTATATAATACAGTATTTTTAATTTAGTCACCATGCTATATATTAGATCACCAGAACTTATTCATTTATAACTGCAAGTTTTTCCCTTTGACCACCTTCTCTCATCTCCCTGCCCCGACGTACAGCCCCACCCCTGACAACAACCCATACATTTCTATGTTTCTATGAGTTCCTTTTTTTAGATTCCACATATAAGTGAGATTAAACAGTATTTGTCTTTCTTTGACTTATCTCAACTAGCATAATGCTCTCAAGATCCATACATATTGTTGCAAATGTCAAAATTTCCTTCTTCATACGTATGTGTGTATATATACACGTACATATACATATATAAATATCTTCTTTATCCATTCATCTGTAAATGGGTACTTAGATTATTTCCATATTTTGGAAATTGTAGAATCATGCAGCAATGAACATGGTAGGGCACATATCTATTTGATATTCTTTATTTCTTCTTATATATACCCAGAAGAGGGATTGCTGGATCATATGGTAGTTAAATTTTTAATTTTTTGAGGAACCTTCATACTGTTTTCCACAGTTAGCTGTAACAATTTACATTACTACCAAGAGTGCACATTTTATTTTTTCTGTGACTTAGCCAACGCTTGTTACTTCTTGTCTTTTTGATAACAACCATGAAAACATTGATGTAAGGTCATATCTCATCATGGTTTTGATTTGCATTTCCCTGATTATTAGTGATGTTGAATACCTTTTTAGGTAATTGTTGGCCACTTGTATTTTTGCAAAAATTTTTATTCAGTTTCTCTGCCGATTTTTTAGTCAGATTTTTTTTTCTATTGTGTAGTATGAGTCACTCATATGTTTTGGATATTTCTTAACATAAATAAATGTATTTCTTACATAGCTTGTTTTTACTTTGTTTTCTAAGTTTTTATTTAAATTCCAGTTGGTCAACATACAGTGTAATATTATTTTCAGGGGTACACTATAATGATTCAATACTTCGTATAGCACCAGTGCGTATCACAGCAAGTGCACTCCCGAATCTCCATCACCTATTTACCCTTCCCACCATGAGCCTCTCCTCTGACACCTGTCAGTTTATTTGCTATAGTTAAGAGTCTCTTTCTTGGTTTGCCTCTTTCTCCCTCTCTTTTTTCCCTTTGCTCATTTGTTTTGTTTCTTAAATTCCACATATGCGTGCATATAATATTTGCCTTTCTCTGACTGACTTATTTTCATAGCATAATACTCTGTAGCTCCATCCAAGTCATTGCAAATGGCAAGATTTCATTCAGTTTTCTGGCTAAGTAATATTCCATTGCATGCATGTAAATGTGTGTGTGTGTGTGTATACACACACACACACACACTACCTCTTCTTTACCCATTCATCAGTTGATGGACACTTGGGCCATTTTCATAATTTGGCTCTTGTAGATAACACTGCTCAAAACATCAGGATACATGTATATCTTTGCATTAATTAATTTTTATTCTTTGAGTCAATACCTAGGTGTGCAGTTACTGGATTTTAGGGTAGTTCTATTTGTAGCTTTTTAAGAAAACTCCATACTATTTTCCGTAGCGGCTGCATCAGTTTGCATTCCCACCAACAGTGCTAGGGGGTTCTCCTTTCTCCATATCCTCACCAACACCTGTTGTTTCTTTTATTGTTAGTTTTAGCCATTCTGATAGGTGTAAGGTGATATTTCCTTATAGTTTTGATTTATATTTCCCTGATGATGAATGATATTGAGGCATCTCTTCATGTGTCTGTTAGCCATGTGTATGTCTTCTTAAAAAAAAAAAGTCTCAGGGTGCCTGAATGGTTCAGTTGGTTAAGTGTTGGACTTCAGCTCAGGTCATGATCTCACAGTTTGTGAGTTTGAGCCCCATGTCAGGTTCTGTACTGACAGCTGGAGCCTGGAGCCTGCTTTCAGATTCTGTGTCTCCCACTCTCTCTCTCTGCTCCTCTCCTGCTTGCTCTCTGTCTCTTTCTTAAAAATAAACAAACATTTAAAAACTTAGACAACTCTCTCTTCTGTCTTCTGCTTGTTTTTTAAATGGATTATATGTTTTTTGGGTGTTGAGTTTTATAAGTTCTTTATAGATTTTGGATACCAACCGTTTATCATATAGGTCATTTGCAGATATTTTCTCCCATTCTGTAGGTTGTCTTTTAGCTTTGTTGATTGTGTCCTTAGTTATGCAGAGGCTTTTTATTTTGATGAAGTCCCAGTAGTTTATTTTTGGTTTTGTTTCCCTGGAGACATATCTAGAAAGAAATTGTTATGGCCGATGTCAAAGAACTTACTGCCTGTGTTTTCCCCTAGGATTTTGATGGCTTCTGATCCCATATTTAGGTCTTTAATCCATTTTGAATTTATATTTGTGTATGGTGTAAGAAAGTGGTCCAGTTTCATTCTTTTACATGTTGCTGTCCAGTTTTCCCAACACCATACGTTGAAGAGACTGTCTTTTTCTCATTTGATATTCTTTCCTGTTTTGTCAAACATTAATTATATAATCATGAGTTCATTTCTGGGTTTTCTATTTTGTTCCATTTTTCTATATGTCTATTTTTGTGCCAGTGCCATTATGTTTTGATTACTACAGCTTTATAGTATAAGTTGAAGTCCAGAAGTGTGATGCCTTTGGACAAAAGCTTTTCTTTTCTTTTCCAAGGTTGCTTTGGCTGTTCAAGGTCTTTTGTGGTTCCACACAAATGTTTAGGATTTTTTGTTGTAGCTCTGTGAAAAATACTCGTGGTATTTGAATAAGGATTGCTTAAATTTGTAGATTGCTTTGGGTCGTGTAAACATTTTAACACTATTGGTTCTTCCAATCCATGAACATGGAATGTTTTCATTTCTTTGCGTCATGTTCAATTTATTTCATCAGTGTTTTATAGTTCAGAATATAGGTTTTTCACCTTTTTCGTTAGATTTATTCCTAGGTATCTTATTGTTTTTGGTGCAATTGTAAATGGGATCTATTCCTTGATTTCTCCTTCTACTCTTTCATGTTTCCTATACAGAATATAATGCAATCTACGTACAGTGAAAAGTTTTAATTCTTCCTTACCAATCTGAATGCATTTTATTTATTTTTCTTGTCTGAATGCTGTGGCTAGAACTCTTATACTATGTGAAATAGCAGTGGGGCAAGCACACATCCCTGTCTCGCTCAACACCATAGAGGAAAAAGTTAGTTATGTGTTTTTCATAGATGGCCTTTATTATGTTGAGGTATGTTCCCTCTAACCCTACTTTGTTGAGAGCTTTTATCATGGATGAATGTGGTGTACTTTGTCAGATAGTTTTCCTGCATCTATTGCAATAACCATTTAGCTCTTATTCTATCTTTTATTCATGTGGTATATCACATTGATTGATTTGCACATATTGAGCACTTGCAACACAGAAATAAATCCCACTTGATCCTGGTGAATGATTTTTTAAAATGTATTTTTGGATCTTGTTTGCTAGTATTTTACTGAGAATTTTTGCATCCATTACATCAGGAATTTTGGGCTATAGTTTTCTTTAGTAGAGTCTTTATCTGGTTTTGGTGTCAGGGTAATATTGGCCTCATAGAATGAATTTGGAAGCTTTCGTTCCTTTTCTATTTTTTGGAATAGTTTGATAATAAATACTACGTCTTAAATTTTTAAGTATTTGATAGAATTCACCTGTGAGCCATCTGGCCCTGGATTTTTATCTCTTGGGAGTTTTTTAAAGTACTTATTCGGTTTTTTTGCTGGTTATTAGTCTTTTCAAGTTTCATTTATTTCTTCCTTTTTCAGTTTTGGTAGTTTATATGTGTCTAGAAATGTGTCCATTTCTTTGAGTTTGTTCAATTTGTTAGATTATAGTTTTTCATATTATTCTCTTATAATTGTACTTCTGTGGTGTTTTTTTTCCTCTCTCATTTGTGATTAATTTATTTTTGGGGGGTCCTTTTTCCTTGCTTTTTGAAAACGTCTGTCTAGAGGTTTATCACTTTTATTAATGTTTTCAAATAACTGGCTCCTGGTGTCATTGATCTGTTCTATTGTGGGTTTTGTTTGTTTGTTTTGTTTTAGTTTTTTAATCATTTATATTTATGTTCTAATCTTTATTATTTCCTTCTTTCAACTAATCCCTTATCAGATACATTGTTTGTAAGTATGTTCCCCCATTGCAAAGGTTTTCTTTTCATTTTCTTGTTTATTTTGCTGTGCAGAAACTTTTTAACTTGATGTAGTACCACTTGTTTACTTTTACTTTGTTTGCTTTTGTTATAATGTCCAAAAAATTATTGCCAAGACCAATGTCAATTGCTTTTCACCATATTTCTTCTAGGAGATTTATGGTTTAAGGTCTTATACTTGCGTTTTTAATACATTTTATGTTCATTTATATGTATGGTGTAAGATAGGATTTTAATTTCATTGTTTGGCATGTGTTTGTCCTGTTTTCCTGGCACCATTTATTGGAGAAACTGTCCTTTCTCCATTTTGTGTTCTTGGTTCCATTATAAAATATGAATCGACCATATACACATGGATTTATTTCTGTTCTCTCCATTCTGTTCCATTGATCTATGTGTCTTTTTATACCAGTACCATATTGCTTACTGTAGCTTTATGGTATGGTTTGGAATCAAAAAGATTGCTCAAAAAGAGCAATGCCTCATTTTTTTTTCCTTTTTCAGGATTGCTTTGGATATTTGGTATCTTTGAGATTATAAATTTTAAGATTTTTAAAAATTTATGTTAAAAATCATCAAAATCTTGATGAGGATTGCATTAAGAAAATACATTTTGATAGTATAAACCTTTTACCAATATTAATTCTTCCATCCCATGCACATGAAATGTCTTCCCATTTGTTTCTATATTCAGTTTTTTTCATCAAGGTCTTGTAGTTTTCCGTGACAGATCTTTCACCCCTTTAGTTAAATACAATAAATATTTTATTATGTATGATGCTATTGTAAATGAAATTATTTTCATTATTTTTTAAGATAATTTGTTGTTAGTGTAGAGAAACAACGATTTCTCTGTCTATTTTGTATCATGCAACTTTACTGAATTTCTTACTTACAGCAGTTGTTTGGTGGAATCTTCAGAGTTTTTTATGGATACAATCATCTTTTCTGCAAATAATTTTACTTCTTCCTTTCTGATTTGTATGTTTTTTTTTCTTTGCTGATAGCTCTGGTTAGGATTCCCAGCACATATTGAATAGGAGTGATAAGAATGGGCACCCTTGTTATGTTTCCAAACTTAGAGGCAAAGCTTTCAGCCTTTTATTACTTACTATGATATTAGCTATGGGCTTGTTACATGTTTATATATTTTTATATGCTTTTATATTTTGAAGTGTATTCCTTCTACACCAAATTTACTGAGGGTTTTTATCATAAAAGCACGTTGAAATTTGTCAAAATGTTTTTTCTCTGTCTATTGAAATGATCATGTGATTTTTAACTTTCATTCTGTGATGTGAACCACACTTTTATCTTTCATTCTATGATGTGAATCATACTTACTGCTTTGGGCATTTTGAACCATCCTTGCATCCTAGAGTTAAATCCCATTTGATCATGGTGTGTGATCCTTTTAATGTGCTGTTGATCTCACTTTACTAGGTTTTTTTGTGTTTTTGAGAATTTTTATGTATATATTCATCATGGATATTGGCTAGTAGTTTTATTTCCTTGTAGTATCTTTCTGTGACTTTGGCATCTAAGTAATACTGAAGGTAGGAGGTATTTATGGATCATGCTCTAATGTCATGGACAAGAAGTTTTGATTAACCCTAGGTCAAAAATATTTTCTCCTATGTTTATTTTAAAATTTTTATAATTGTTGAGGTTCAGTTTTTGCTTGCATACGGTTATCATGACATAGTTTCTCCTTGCTTTCTGTCTGGGGGTGGGGAAAAACGCCTCCTTTTCCTCTTTTTGGAGATGATAGCTGTATTACAGCCATTGTCCTTATCTACCAAAGAATATTTCTGCATTCAATTTCTTAATACATTAAGAATTTTTTTCATGTATATTCATAGCAGAGATTGACCTCTGATTTTACTTTCTAAAAATGTACTTATCAGATTATGATGACAGATTTGTTCTGGTTTCATAAAACGTCTTGACCCCAAGACATGAGTTTGAAGACCAGAAGGTAAGGAAATGCTGAAATAATAACAATAAAAAATAAATATGTGGGGTATATTACAAGGACACAGAAGGTAATTGTAAGTAGCATGTATTTGTCAAATCTTGGATAATTTGAGCAACAAAATAGAAATCCATGAGTATATAGCTATCATAAATAAGCAGATAAATAGGTAGATTTTTTAAAAAGAAGAAGAAGGTCTTTATCTTACAGTAGGATGCCAGTTGATAGCCTCCATGTGTGAAGAGATTGCCGGATATGAAAAAATGTTTTGTGACAATTATACTGAAAATTGGTTCAGGCAAAAATCATTAACAGTGGCCAAACCTAGGTATTTTTTTAATGAGATATAGAATATTTGCATGCCCTGAAAGTATCTTCCCACAAATCCTAACTAGTTTCAAGGAAAAAAATAGTAACGATAAAGTGGAGAAATCGGACAACACCTTAACGGGGTAAAAAAAAATTAACATCAAAGGTGAGAGGAAGATTCACATCATATGCTTCTTGATGTGATTTCCTTTGAGGGACATGTCATCATTTAGGCCATTCGTCAACCTGGAATGAAACATGTGAATCTAATCATGATAAACATCAGACAAATCTAAAATAAGGGTACTTTTATTTACAAATAGGCAATTTAACAGAAAAATCAAGTATTTGTCTTGGATTATCTATAAAAACTACCACTATAAAACTTGACAGTAAATAAATGACTGTTTCTCCCTATAGAAGTACTCCATCTAATAAATAGAGTTAGAGTTAGAATGTTTCACAGCTTCTGGTAACAAAGGATCCAGGCACTGGGCACCAAGGGCTGTTAACCAAAATAGAAGACAGCCAGATATTGTGTGCTTGCATATGCAGGAATACACTGTCCACTTATAAGGTAGTCTCACCACACCAAGTTACTTGTATCGGTATCTTATCAAGCTTCTAAATCAAACTACAGGTGATAGATAAACATTTTGAAATGCGCCATGACACACAATAACCAAAATCTATGTAGTGGGAAAATTCTATGGGACAAAAAAACTTGTTTTCTTCAACAAATAAACTGAAAGAAGAGGAGAAACAGGATGAAAGTAGAGCCTATATAGTTAAACTGAAGAGCCTTATCAAACAGCAGTAGTGTGTGAACTGTTTGGATCGTATTTAAAGTCCTTTAAGTTTGATTTTATGACACTTGAATGATAATTATAAATTTAAGCACTGACTAGGTATTTGATATTAAAAGATTGTCAAAAAATGTACCTGTGATATTAATAAAATGGTTTTGTAAAACAAACGAAAACAAAACAAATACACAAAACAAAAAACAAAAACAAAATCTACCATAAAGTAAGCTTATGTTTCATAGATAATGACTGAATTACTTATCAATGAAATGATATGAAATATGAGATTTGATTCAAAACAACATGGGGGCTGGAGAAATGGGAGCAGGAATAGATTGAAGTAAGACAGGCTATTGGTGATTTGTTGAAGCTTAGTTTTGCGTGCACAAAAATTCTTTACACTTTTCGTGTTCTTTGGTAATATGTTTATAAAATTTTATGATTAAGCATTAAGAAAACTCATTATCATGATCAATGAGCTACTTTGATAAACTATAGAAAGAAGTATCTTTATAACACCTGGGTGAGCACCTTGCTCACATGGATGATCAATAAGTATGTTTTTAATGAATGAATAAATTTATATTAACACCAAACTGGAATATAATATCAATGTGTAAATTTTCTTTTTATATCTCATTACTTATCCAAATCTAGTCATTAAAGTGAGACAGGTTACTGTTAGATAATAATGACCTACTATTAGATAGGTCTTTATGATCATGGGTTTGTTTCAATATGAAATAAAGTGATAAATTAAACATGAATTTTGTTTCACTTTAGGAACTTATTCTTAAGTAATCACATATCCTTTTAACACAATTTTTAATTGTTAATAGGGAGAGTTACATAATTTGTAGTTTCTAGTCTTTTCTTCCACAAATATTCTTTTTACAATGAAAAAGACTTCAGTAAGAGAGGAAGCCCTGTTACTCATTTCCTTTGGAAGGCCATGTTAAAGACAGATTTCAAAGTTCCACACTGAATTCTTCCCCTGAAAAATGTTTTAAGGTCCATGTCTTATATCAAACGTTTTCAATCTCTTGAGGAAATGTTTCACACTGTTAGCAGCAATCATGATTCAATAGTGTATTTAGTTAGGTGTGGAGTATATCAAGAAATCTTTTTTTTTCCTTTTTTTAAAAAAATTTTAATGTTTATTTATTTTTGAGAGAGAGAGAGACAGAGTATGAGCAGGGAGGGACAGAAGGAGAGGGAGATACAGAATCTGAAGCAGGCTCCAGGCTCTGAGCTGTCACACACATCCTGAGGCAGGGCTTGAACTCATGAACCATAAGATCATTACTTGAACTGATATGGACCCTTAACTGACACAGGCGTCCAGAGTGTATCAAGAAATCTTAAAAATAACTTCCCCAAAACTGAGAGAGATGCTCCATCACACAAGAGTAGTAGCCAGAATTTCCCAGACTCAATCTGGAAAGACACCCCTGATTGGGTACGGAACAGTGTGGACACTGGTGGTTCCACCGACAGTTTTATTAATAATAAAGTTCCACATGATGTTAAGATAGCGACCATGATAGCTTCCTATATGTAGCATTGTTTTGAAGGGTTACTTTTGATTTTTGCTTTATTTTGTTTAAAATGTGTGTGTGTGTGTGTGTTTCCTTTGACGGCGGTAGAAATACTGTAGCCTTATGGGCCCCTAATTCACTTTGAGTTTAATTCCTCTGAATTAACTGCTATTTGTAGTAGGCAAGTTTAAATTCTCCACTATTTGTCCATGGAAGCCTCAAATGGAACAATTTGAACCAGACCTTATTTCCTAGCATCAGGTTGTAGAAACTGCCTTCAGGTCTGCAAACTTTTTGCTTTTCTGTTCAACAAGATTGATAGGTCAGCCAACCATGATGGTTCTATCCAGGAAAGTGTGCCTTTATCTTCTGAAAAAAGGTATATACTTTAAGCCTCCTGACCAAGACAGTAACAATCAGTTCACTTCCTAAAATTTGAATTAGGGTATCTACCTTGGTGGTAGTGGTGCCTGATTTCTCAGTTTTCATTCTTTCTCATCACCATTTTATAGACTGTAATAAAATGTTCTAGAACACACACCAATGGAAGAGCATACCTAAGCTAAGGTGCTTTACTCGTGGCTGTAAACCCTGTGTTTATATTTTATTTTTGTTCTTGATTTGCTGGTGGCAAATCTCCATCTGAGCAGCTTAGAAGCTTAGCAAGACTCACCTGCCAAGTACCAAAAAAGGAGGAAAAAAAAGAAAGTTGTATGTGTCATATGGTTACATTTCAGATAACAAATCTTCCCAATCTTTTGTATTTTAAATAAAATCTAAAATAAGAAAATGCCAGTTTGTGATATATATTTTATCATATTTAGCTTGGCCTATGAGTTCAGTAACATTTTTCCAGTATATTATATTTGAGCTTCAATTACAAGTGAATTTTTCAATGAAGTATCCAGCAACTGATTTTTCAATAAAATATGGGGAAAAAAGATTGGATAAAATATTATTCAGCCTCTAAAACTATCATAAGGTTTACAAAGAAATCTGAGAAAGTATTTGGTATGTGCTTCCTTAGGTTTATGTTTATTTTCATACATATGTATGTCTATAAAGATAAATATCTATTTATAAAAACAAATTTAAGTGCAGCAAATTTTAAATGTAGCAAGGTGAAATGTCAGTTCTTTAGTTATTCTTCCTAATACATATAATGAGAAGAAAATATGTAGGGAAGTGGGAGGTATATATAACTTTGTGATTTGGTTAGGTACCTATTCTCAGATAATAGAAGTAGGTATTATCATAAGAATGAATAGAGGGTGAAGTGTATGCCTGTGATCATGAGCACACACGAATACAGAGCTGACTCTGAACCCGTTTTGTAAATTTGGTAATCCTTTTGGGGACAGTCCTATGTCACATTTAACCTCACCTCAACCATTAGCCCATCACAATGCTGCCAGCCAGGAGGAAGAAGGAAGATGTAGCTGGTAATAAACAATACCTAGAAATCTGAGGAACCAGCTTGTGATTTGAAATCTTATCCTGTCGGAGGCCAGCTCTGGCAGGTCCAGGGGTCCCTGAAGGATGGACGGTGTCAGCGAGAGAGAGTGAGAGAGCCCTGAGATCCTTTCTGATCACCAGGCAGGCATCTCTGTCCTGTCGGTTTTGGTGTCTTTATTTATAGGTCAAATGTTAACATGGCATCAGAAAATGGAATTTTTATGATGGATAGTTCTCTGTGATAAGATGTTTTTGGAAAATGTACAGAAACAGGTTTTACAGAAGTCTTCTTGCAGAACTGCCCCAATTATAGTGAGGTTGAGTAACTAAGAAAATAACAGGGGGTTCACATTTTAATAACACTAAGATTAAGTCATAGGTTTGTAGATACTCTTATCCATCCTCATCACAGCTGCCAGGGTAAGGGAAGGTGTTTGTGGAAAGTAGGCCTTAGGGAAGGGGCTGCTATGCACCATCAGTTAGTAAAGGTGTATGTACTAACTTATCTTCTGCCCTTATCTGTTCCTTCTCTCTAAGTTAGGCTCTTTGTCTCCGGGCAAGACTTGATTTTCCAGTTATATGCTTTATGGCACCAGAGAGCCAACCATACCTATAAAGAGTTTAGCTCATTTCCAATATATAGAATAGCCTCTTCGAGTGCATTTACCTTTGTGTCTAGTTTTATGATTTCTTGAATAGCTAGGGCATGAGAGACATTTTTGGTTAGTTGATTTGCATGTTGAGCTGTATGAACCTCTTGGACTAACGCAATGGTAGGAAGAAAATTGTACATGTAAAGGTCAATCTTTTATGACTAAGTGTCATTAGCCTGTTCATAGCTCAAGGGAAAGTATGGAGGGAAACAGGACCTTCTGGAGACACGGTGTCTGTTCCCAGAATCAAAAGAAGAAGTTCCCACAATAAGTTCCTTCACAAGGTGCAATCATCATACCAGGGCTGGAATAAGGGGACAAGTCACTCCCAATATTGATCAACAAGGTACCTTAGGGGTCAGTGCTCAAGCAGAAATAATTGAGTGGGGGTGGATATCGGTCATCATCTGGATGGCAAGAGACTGTGCAAACTTGCTTTAACCTCACCAGGAGTTTTCTCGACTAGTGGGCTCAGAATGGCTCCCAACATTATCCCAGTTTGACACATAAATACCATGCCAGACTATGGGGGTTTAATTTCCAGTGTTGACATATCACAGCAATTTGATATCTCTGTGCTTTAGTTTTCTCATCTTTAAATAAATAGAAAATTACAACCTCATGTCATCACAGTGAGGAAAAATGTGTGGCTATTTGTAAAGGAGTTAGAGCAGTGTCTGTCATAGAGTAAGTCTTTATGTTGTCTGTTAGCACTGTCTGAATCAGTCCACCTTGCCTTTGACTTTTTTCTTGCAGAAACTGCTATTCTACTTTTTCAGCCTAAGCTCCCCATTCACACCAGGGCTATTTCAATTAGTCAAACACAAGATGTAAGGCTTGTATTGTATCCTTCTAAAAGATAATGCTTAAGCCCTAACCCTTGGTGGCTGTGAATATGAAATTATTTGAAAACAGAATCTTTGTAGCTATAATTAAGATATAAGTTAAGTTGAAGTCATACAGGAATATGGTGGACCTTGAATCCATTATGGCTAGTTTCCTTATAAGAAGGGGAAAAGAGGCACAGAGATAGACATGCACAGGGAGAAGATGACCATGTGATGATGGAGGCTGAAACGGAAGCGTTGCACCTACAAGCAAAGGAATGTAAGCATTACTGGCAAACCAGCAGCAGCTAGGAAAAGACCAACGAAGGACTGTCAGGTTTCAGAGGGAATATGGCCCTGTGAATTTCTTGATTTTGGAATTCTAGCCTACAGAACTATAAAAGTATCAATCTCTGTTGTTTTAAGCAACTCAGTTTGTGGTTCTTTGTTACAGCAACCCTAGGAAATGAATGCACGTCGCATTATATTATCTAAATGGCCTTGTAAAGAACATCACTGTTGTCAGTCCTTAGAATCGGCATACCCTCTCCTTCTTAAGACATGGTGGGACAGGGGGCCTGAGTGGCTCAGTCGGTTAAGTTTCCGACTTCAGCTCAGGTCATGATCTCACGGTTCATGGGTTCAAGCCCCATATCAGGCTATGCTGACAGCTAGCTCAGACCTGGATTCTGCTTAGGATTCTGTGTCTCCCTCTCTCTCCGACCCTCCCCTGCTGTCTCTCTCTCTCTCTCTCTCAGAAATAAATAGAAAACATTAAAAATTAAAAAAAAAAGACATGGTGGGGCAGGATCCATGGGTTTTTAACAGAAGTCCACCATGACCTTTTAACATTTTGCCTGGACCACTTATAGGAGATGTTAATTTCTCTCATTTTGATTGTTTTTCTTTTTAATGATTATTTACTTTTGAGAAAGAGAGGGAGAGCACAAGTGGAGGAGGGGCAGAGAGAGAGAGCGAGAAAGAGAAGACCCCACTCAGGGTTCAAACTCATGAACCATGAGATCATGACCTGACCCTAACCAAGAGTCAGACATTTAACTGACTGAGCCATTCAGGAACCCCTGATTCTTATTTGCTTTTTTTTTTTTTTTTTTTTTTTATCAGTTCCCACACTGTTTCTTGTGCATAACTTATAGTTAGATTTGTAGACTTTCCTCTTTTTTGTCAATATTTCAGAACATCTAGCTTTTTAAAAAATGTTTATTTACTTATTTTTGAGAGAGAGAGAGAGAGAGGAGACAGAGAATCATAAGCAGGCTCTAGGCTGTCAGTGAAGAACCCAAGGTGGGGCTTGAACCCATGAACTGCAAGATGGTTACCCATACTGAAATCAAGGTTGGACACTTAACCAATGAAGCCAACCAGGCGCCTCAGAATGTCTAACATTTTATTTATTATGATTTTAATTTTAGTTCCAGTATGGTTAACATACAGTGTTATGTTCGTTTCAGGCTGATGGTTACCAGATGGGAGGTAGTGGGGGGATGGGTGAAATAGGTGATGAGGATGAAGGAGTGCACTTGTCGTGATGAGCACTAGGTGATGTATGGAAGTGTTGAGTCACTATATTGTACACGTAGACTCTCTTTTTAATGGAGTTCTTTTAGTTTGGAGACCTAGGTTTGCATTGAGTCTGTCCTATGTAAGTTTTGATCACTAATGAAATATTTTCTGCATGTTCCTATCCTGCCTATACTCTCCATAGCATACGACCAATTTACTTCCAAAACTCTTCCGGGCATATGACTCCACCCATATATGACTTTGACATTCCTTTGACTGTTGGCACTGACATTTCTGATTTCTCACCATTGTAAAAGATATTTACCTAAATTTTCTAGTGAGTTAAATTTCAAATGTTCAATAGACTGCTGTCTGTACCATCTATTTAAATGTCATCTTACTGTACATATGGAGGATATTATTCAAGTCTTTTTCACCTTATAATTTATAACACTGGTAGCTTAAGGAATCTCTACTTCTGTTTGCAGTGCTTAATCTGTACCTTTATTGGCATGATATAAAATTACACTATATACAATTATTTACATAGAGGCAACTCTATATACAATTGGAATATTTGGGGACCAGGGACTGTGTGTTCTCCCTGCCCTTTGTATATTAATTTAACAAATTGTTTTTGTGTCCTTATGATAGTCTAGGCACTGTGTTAAATATGAGAAATCTTTATGCTTAAAAATGCAGCCTGCAGGGGCAGTGGGGTGGGTGCCTGGGTGGCTCAGTCGGTTAAACATCCAACTTCTGCTCAGATCATGATCTCATGGTTCATGAGTTTGAACCCACATTGGGCTCTGCACTCTCAGCATGGAGCCTGCTTCAGGTCCTCTGTCTCCCTCTCTCTCTGCCCCTCCTTTGCTCTCCCATTCTCTCTGTCTCTCAGAAACAAACAAACATTAAAAAAACAATGCAGCGTGCAGGGATTCTGTATTTAGCAAATACTCAACAGTTGTTCGGCTTCTAATTAATATCCCAATAAATCAAATTAATTATAAATATATGAGAATATAAATTCTGGATTCAAACATATTATTGTTTTTACCTCTTTAGCCCCCTCCTCCGAATGGTGGCCTTTAGAATCAGTGATGAACGTACTTGCCCTGAAAAAGCAACCATTGTCCATGCTGTGACCCTTCTAACAGTGCTCACATATCAAAGAACTCATTTCAAGGTCTATTTTGAATTAAATATTTGAGGCACTACAAGACATGCCCTCCTAAAAATAATCTATGCTTAACTGAATCTCGTTTATCTAAGTTTTTTAATGTTTTATTTATTTCTGAGAGAGAGAGAGAGAGATAGCATGAGCAGGGGAGGGTCAGAGAGAGAGGGAGACACAGAATCTGAAGCAGGCTCCACGCTCTGAGCTAGCTGTCAGCACAGAGCCCGACGCAGGGCTTAAACCCATGAACCGTGAGATCATGGCCTGAGCCGAAGTCTGATGCTTAACCGGCTGAGCCACCCAGGCGCCCCTGAATCTCTTTCATCTAATGCCCTGTTCTGACAGAAAGGTAATTGGGGTTTTTGCATGAGATCCCCTTCTTATATTCATGCTTATCTTATGGATTATGGTTCTGCCACACTCCGGCTGCCTCTCTTCTCCCATTTTTCATTTGATTAGTTGAAACAGAATTTTATACAAGTAACCGATACATAAGTCAGACTTTATAATTAGGCTTCCATTACATCATTCAATAAGTATATATTTTACTAAGGACATTAGTATACGAAGTAAAGAATGAAGGAAAAACATACATAAAAATAGTTATCAGTTAATATATATCTCTCATATATCTGAGAATAAATATTAAAATATGTTCTAGGGGTGCCTAGGTGGCTCAGTCAGTTAAGCATTTGACTTCATCTTGGGTCATGATCTCGCAGTTCATGAGTTTGATCTCTGCTGTCAGCACAGATCCCGCTTCAGATCCTCTGTCTCCTGCCCCCCCCCCCCGTTCAATCAAAAATAAACAAGCATTTGAAATATGTTCTAATGAATCATATTTTTTGCATAATCAAAACCTACAGTGGTTATTTCAGTGGTTGTACATTTCTCCCCCAACTCCAGTGTCACTTTGTTAGTGACCAGGCACTACCATGAAAACTCTAGCATCCTGTAAAGGTTTGCTGTGGGTCAGAATTAAAGATCCTGTCAGACAAAATTTTCAGTCACTAATGGAATATTTCTAGTTTCTGATGGAAAACAACACCAATTGTAAAGACCCATGTCCTATTGACTGAATATCATCATCGTCTTTATACAAGGCATCATTTTCCATGATATTTATATATTTAAAAATCAGTAGAATAATCTATGATTACTACTTTGAAAGCATGTCTTTGATACTATGTAACAAACCATATATTAAAAATGGGGACACATTAGTAGGCTAACAAGTACATATGAATGAAAACCCCAAAATATTTCTGATTATGAAAATTATGTTTATTAGACATAAAGCTTTGCATATAAATGTGTGCATTATAAATATATAATACACAAAATGTTTATATTAGCCACATATGTGAGTGTATTATATATAAAATTATGACTCCCTGTCCCACTTATTTAATGTTTTGATGATTTTAGGGGGAAATTTATACCTAATATTTTTAGCAAACAAAGCTATGTCTCAAGACCATACTGTAGCTAGTTCTATAGAAATCTGCTCTCTTAAATCTATTTGTTACTTTAATTCTAATACCTATGTCTTTAATTTAAAATTAGTACCTACTAAGAAGCACTGCAAAAGTTCAATTTGCTTTCTGTTTAAATATATCTTCAATTTCCCACTGATGGTTTAGAAAGTGTGGGAAATTCAGTAATAGTTCCTTCTTTTGAAAATGATGTTAAATTGTATTTGCTTTATCAGGATTGTCCATATACTAATGGCCTGAAGGTTTTGAGCATGCATATGATTCATGGGTAAACATCTGCATCTTGGTTAATGCCAAAAGTCTTTCTAGAGATATTCACATTAAACCTGCAGTAGGTTGGAAATCAAAAGGCATGCCATGTTCTTGATCTGAGGTGAATAAATAATGGCTTTACCTCTTATGGAAGTGTCAGTGTGGAACTTGCCATGGCATTAAATTAAAGGTGACATAGAATATGCACTTTGCATGCCAAGTAACCTTCTATCAATTAAAACCTTACTTGTGTCACTAAATGCTAATTTTAAATGATTTGGGGATCTTGTACATTTTTATTGATGACTGTGTCAAAAGGGTGTAAGTTCTGAATAATTGTACAAACCTCACTGTGTTACAAACAAAAGCTAGTAAAGAGAACTTACAAAGCAGAGAGATTAAATACCAGCTTTGCCTCAGTGCCCGTCAAGAATGGATGTCTGGTTTGAATACATATGATACCTGAGTGCTGTGACCCAAGTTCCAGCCTTTACTCTTATTTACTTATTTGGTGTGTTTGGTGTATTACACATTTTTTAGATTAAAGAACAAAAGACCATCTGGGAAATAAGCTAAAAAACAAACATTCCCTCCTGGTTGCTGATGATGAAATTTTGCTGTTTTTTTGTTGTAGGTATTTTTGTTTACCTTTTTTTGTTGCTCGTTTACTTTTTGCCTCTAGGAAAAGGCAAATTCTGAAATTTTTTTGCACTCCACTGTCATTATCCAGAAGTTATTTGCTAATAAAAATGGATGCAAATATTTGTCGTAATATGATAGCTTTAGTTTTAATTATATACCAACACAAGTAAAGTTTATCTTCATGAGAATAGGTCCTTTAAAATATTTTTCCTGTATCTATTATAATAACTTCTTATGTTAATTATTATTTACTTATTTTATATTTCTATTTTACTTATTTTTTAAATAAGTTAATTATTTATTTATAGTTTATATTTTATTTTATATATATTTCTATTTTATTTTACATTTATATTTTATATTTATATTTTATTTTTTAAATAAGTAAATTTATATTTACTTATTTATATTTTTATTATTTACCTATTTTATATTTTTACCTATAGTCACTTTATGACATTCTATTTATATTTGAAATATCTGATATAAAATGGTTTTTAAAAATGTATATTTATATAGTTTGAAAGGGGGAGGGGCAGAGCGAGAGAGAGAGAGAGAGAGAGAGAAAGTTGGAGGAAGAATAGAGACAGAGAGATTGAATCCCAGGCAGGCTCTACATCATCAGAGCAGAATATGAAGTGGGACTCAATCTCATGAACCCTGAGATCATGACCAGAGTCGGAGGCTTAGCCAACTGAACCACCCAAGTGCCCCTGATGTAAAGTGTTTATAAAACTCAAATACTAACTTTAGTCATATGCAGTATTTTCAATGCTAAGCTAATTAGACTTTTACCATCAAGAAGTACAGTAGAGCCTTGGTTTGAGAGCATAACTCATTCCAGAAACACACTTGTAATCCAGAGCACTTGAATATCAAAGCGAGTTTCAAGAACCATTGGCTCAGTTGTGATCCTGTGACATTTGGCATCAGGTACTACTTGTTTTGCAAGGCATCACTTATTTGTCAAGGTAAACTTTGTTCATTTTGCAGAACACTGTAGAACAAGTAACTCACAATCCAAGGTTTTACTGTATATTGTTTTTTTCTAAGTCATTACCTGAAAGGCTGCATGTGTTTCGTAGACTTGAATGACATCCATTCTCCATTTTAATTTTTTTCATATTGAAGTAAGAATGATGTTTGACAAACTCAGATATGAATATTCCCCCACTTCAAATGATTCAATGGTTTTGCTATCTCTTAGGATACATGCCAAAAATCATCATATACATCGGGTCCTTCATGATCACTTTATGTTTACTTTGTTTTGTCCCGTCCTCTGTGTGCTAGCTACACCAGCCTTGAAAAGCATCGTTGCCATAGTCCTTTCTTACTCAGGTGATGACCAGCTCTGTGGAGCTGCAGGTCCAGAAGCCCTTAGTCATCCTTTACTAGCTGAGCATCTCTCACTCTGCCATCATATCTTAGATGTTACTTTCTAAAGAATTCCTTACCCTTTCCGCCATCCACACCTACTCACCCCCTGTCTATATGTCTCTGACATATGCTCTTATGATCTTGTAATCGTCCTCTTGGCACTTAAGACTGTGTATTTCTTATTAAATATTTATTTGTATTTTTACTCCCACTTTTACCTCAAGTATCTTGTTATATAACAGTGTTATAATACATGCTAAGAATTTAATAAATGTGTTGGCAAATGTGTTGAAAATATAAACGAGCGGTTTGAAATTACTCAAATATCTCATATTCCCTGACGAGATTGACAGAATCATGACAAATAGATGTTTTTTCTCACTTCATTCCATCTTACTTTTGCTGAACTAACTTGTCTTCTTCAAGACACTATTTTTTATTCAAAGTTGCATTGATAGGTAGTTTAATAAAAATCATATAAAATTATATAAAAATTCTAGAAAATGCTTTGATTCTGAGGAAAAAATCATCATAGTTTTTTGGGGCACGTGGGTGGCTCAGTCAGTTAAGCCTCCGATTTTGACTCAGGTCATGATCTCATGGTTCCTAATGTTGAGACCCGCATCCAGCTCTGGGCTGACAGCTCAGAACCTGGAGCCTGCTTCAGATTCTGTGTCCCCCCTTTCTTTCTCTACCTATCCCCCACTCATGTTCTCTCTCTCTGTCTCTCTCTCTCTCCCCCCCTTTCCTCTCTCTTTCTCTCTCTCTCTCTCAAAAATAAATAAAATAAATAAAAACTTTTATTTTTTAAAATCGTATATTTTTATAAAAAAGAGAAAAGGGAAATGTATATCTCTTCATCACGGGCTACAACATTAATTCCTACATGAAATATTTTGAGTTAATGCATGTAGAGAGGAGTACTTGTGCAATAGACAGGTAATTCTCAAGCTGAAATAGGTGCTGCCTCATGAACCTTGTGCCCTGCTCAGCCTAAGGTTAACTTTGCTTGTTGATGAAAATCACTATTACCACGGAAATAATACCATTTTTACCCTTGCTGCTACAGCTGTTGCCTATACTATTGCCATGAGGTTTTCTAAGCAGAGCAAAAAGTAGCTGCTATTTGGGAGAGTAAGCAGTCAATTGAGGTCCCCCACCCATTTAAATGCATAAATTAAAAAGCATGAAAATAGATATTTTCAGAAGAAATCAGATGGCTGTCAGAAATATTTTATGCCAAAAGATACATTCAGTGATTTTTCTACTTTCAGGTACCACTGCACTACTTTCCCCCAAATAGGAAGAAGATCTAGAATCTATTTCATTTCTCTACAAAAGGCCATTTTATCTGTCATATAATGACAATTATTTCTCAACACTGGTGGACATAATTTAGGTGGTCATGCTTTAATAAGGTCTCTATCCATTGATACCATCCATTTTCGCTAATGTCCTTGGCACATGAGACTTTTTAGAGTTTTCACCAGCCTCTCGTCTATCAGTGATACGTGATGCAACTTATGTGCAAAAATTCTAATAATACTAATGAGATTAGCTCTCATACATCTGATGTTATTGCTCATAGAGAAGATTCTGGAAACAGTAAGTCTTTACATTAATTAGAGAGCAAATTGGGTTACTTTGTCAAGTATATAAATACATAAAATAGTTAAGTAATTAACACATGAGTAATTAGTCAAAGTAATGAAAATTCTAATCATTCTGATAATAAAGAAGTTCAGGGGCGCCTGGGGGCTCAGTCAGTTAAGATCCTGACTCTTGATTTGACTTGTCTTTTCTTCTGACTCAGGACATGATCTGTTGGTTCATGAGTTTGAGTTCCACATCAGGCTCAGTGCTGACAGTACAGAGTCAGCATGGGGTTCTCTCTCTCTCTCTTTCTCTCTCCACCCCTCACCTGCTCTCTCTCTATCTCAAAATAAATAAATAAACATTTTTTAAAAAGAAGTTCAAACCATTATCATTACATTCTACAAACTCTTATTTCAAGTCATTTGCTCTAACAGTATGTGAATGATACCAGCAACATGGCCTGGCTGGATTCTGTCAGGAGGACTGGTTATTGCTGAAAGTCTTTATCCACAGCTTATTGGACTGAATGGAATGCACATGCTACTTTATCTTATCATGCCTGCTGTTTCCTCTTCATGTGAAATCTTCTTTGTCCACATGTCATTCTCCATTCAGAATTTTGAATCTTATATATACATTATTTGATATTGAAATTTTTTCTCCTTGTACAATTAAAATGATTTTTTTCTGAGAAGATAATGAATATGGAAATGGGCACTACAATAGTTGTCATTCATTTATCATATTTCCTTTTTTAAATTTTTTAAAGAAAGAGCACAAGCAGAGGAGAGGCACAGAGGGGGAGAGAATTTTTTTCTTTTTTAATTTAACTAATTTATTTATTTTGTAAGAGTGAGTGTGTGTGGAGGGGCAGAGAGTGAAAGGGAGAGAGAGAGAATATCCCTGTCATCTCACAGCCCAACATGGGGCTCGATCCCACAAACAATGAGATCATGACCTGAGCTGACATCAAAAGTTGAACACTTAACCAACTGAGCCACCAAGGGGCCCCTATCGTATTTCCAATAAATGTTTATTGAGCATCATTTGCTATTTACTAGTAAATGATGGAGACATAAAGAGATTTTTCTCTGCCCTAAAGGAATCACAGTCTACCAATAAACAAAGACATGCAAACTAGCACTGACTATGCACCAGGAATCATGGAAACACAGAGGGAAGTAACTTCCTGAACTTTGGGGGCAGACAGGATAAATGACCTGGAGAGGTAGCAATGGCTGAAAAAGGAGTCTCTGTATCTTCCTGTATTCTAGGTAACTGTTTCTTGGGAGCAGTAAGGATTTCACTATCCAGATACAGAAATTGAATTAAAAAGATTTAAAAATCCAAAACGTTGCTATTGTTCTTTTAAATACAGCATGCAGCATTTTAATGATTGACTTCTTGCATGGATAAGAGAAATTGGACAGATGGAACAGAACAGAGTTAGAAAATTATGGGTCCTTCTTCGGGAGACTGGAAGATGGATCTGGCAAGTCAGGTGAAGGTCACACTGTCTTCACTTTGTAACTAGACTTTGTACTGGATTATTCCCAGTCCACATTCCCAGCTCTTGCCTCTCAGTCTTTCCATTAGTCTTCTGATAAATGAATCTCTAAGCATGACATTTCTGCTTGAAACCTCCCCCTTACTCCTCTGACAAAACTCAAGTAACTTGCAAGACCTACCAGATACTCAACTTCTACACTTGCCAGGGCTCAGTCCTTTACCTGCAGCTCATCCTTTACTGTCCTTCAGATAATCACAGGTGGTTACTGAATCTGCCATTCTTTTTCATGCTGATGTCCCTGCTGTGAAAATTGCTTTCTCTAACACAGTTCTGTTTCACTTGTGAAAGTCAGTTCTTCCGAAGCCAGTTCAAAGGCCACTGTATTAGTTTCTTATTGCTGATGTAACATGTAACCACAGACTTAGTGGTTTAAAACAACTCATATTTACTATCTTGCCATTCTGGAGGTCAGAAGTCTGAACATAAATGGGTCTTTTGAGACTAAAATCAGTTTTAACAAGACTGTATTTAACAAGACTGTTGGAGATTCTAGGAGACCGTCTATTCCCATGTCTTTTCCTTTTTTGCAGGACAACCTGTATTCCTTGCTATTTGACCCGTTCCTCCTTCTTAAAAACAAGCAGTGCAGCATCTTCAAATCAGGCCCAATGGGATAATCTAGATTAATCTTCTCATCTCTAGATACCTAACTTGATCTTATTGGTACAATCCCCTTTGCCACATAGGATAATATTCTCGAGTTTCCTTGGAAACATCTCAAGGACGGGATGCAAATACCTTTGGGTATTATTTTACCTACCGTAGTCACCTACTGTGTAACATTTCATACAATGCCCATGCCTCCACCCAGAGTTCACTTTTCTTATTCTGTGTATATTAGTTAGCCTAATCAGCCATAGCAAAATACCACAGACTGACTGGATTAAATAACAGAAGTTTATTTTCTCAGAGTACTGAATGGTGGAAGTTGAATGTCATGGTATCAGCAGAGTCACGTTGTCTTCCTGGTTTGCAGACGGTCACCTCCACACGGCAGAGAGGGACCTCTGGTGTCTCTTCCTCTTCTTGTAAGGGCTCCATTCAACTAGATCAGGGCTCCACCCTTATGACCTCGTTTAACCTTAATATTTCCTTAAATTCCCTGTCTCCAACACAATCAAATGGGAAGGGGAATTAGGGCTCCCAGAATCATGTACACGTGGGTATTTCCTGTACCGTAATTAACTGAATTCATGTCTCCCTTAATTAGACTCTGAGATTATTAAGGGTAGGGTACATGTCTTTTTGACACTCTAAGTCTAGTACCTCAAAAATAACACATGTTTGTTTCACCAGAAATTTTTGATTAAGTGTAGAAAAATGATCTCAGCTATCTTTACGAACATAAAGTTAACTACAAGTGAAATTAACTATAACGAGAAATCTCCATCACAGACTGCAGGACAGGCTATGATCTCAGATAGCCTTGTTCATGGGAAAACCACTAGTGGTACATGTACTTGATTAAAATTTACTCATGCTATTGCCCCAAATATCTCTGCTATTTCTAAAAAAATGTCTTCCATTTGTCAAAATAACAAATGGCAAAATAATAGAGAACCATGCTATAAAAGAGCAAAGGGAAAAGTCTTATGATCCAAATGAATAAGCTTTTAACTCACCTTCCAGATTATTGTAATTGCACTTATCAGAAACCATTTGGAATTACAAACCACATCTTGATCTCAATTATGCTTTCTCCTCTGAATTCACTTTAGAACTTTAGAATGTATGATAAATTCAACATCAGAGATACTTCAGTGCCTTAATAAATAATAATTTAATGAGCAATTTTAGGAATATGTTAAAGTGTTTTTCACTTGATTTTATGAACCAATGTATAAATAGAAATGAAATTATAGCACTAAATTGCTATTGAGAGTAATTACTTCTTATTTATATCTGCTAGTAGCCAGAAGGTGTTTTATATCTCTTATAACTTCTTTCAATGGACTAAATTTAAATCAGAATTAGAATCAGAAAGAAGAAGACTGTCTTTTTATTTTTATCTTATTGAGAACTAGAAGCGGAAATAGTCATATAAGTAGAGAGATTTTCTGTGAGAGATTTGAAGTATAATACTATAGTCTTCTTTATTTGTGATATTTGAGATAAGTAAAGCTTTTCATCCTACCAATTCGTTATCCATTATCATATTTCATACAAGATAAAATTTACATCAGTGTAAACATTGATGTAGCATTCATTATAATCTTAATATAGTTGACAAGTTACATATATAAATTATTTATTATAATAAAGGTTAAATAAGATTGCCCCACAGAAACTATAGTTTAGTAAATGTTTAAGAAATAAACTTAATAAGTTAAACTATAATTTAATAAATTAAAAAATTACTAAGGGAATTTGTTGGCTTCTTTTGAAACAGAAATTTACTTAAAGAAAGATAATAAAAGTCTGTTTATCTTAATAATTGAACAAAACTACATAACACACAATAGGAAGACATTTTGCCAAGCTTTAATTGAAGACCTATCCAGTTGTTTATAACTCTTAAAATGAGGATTTTTGAGAGAATATTGTTGACTCTGAGCAAACTAGATACAGATTCAATCTTGAGTCAATCACATACATAAAAGGCCAAAAATTGCAAATATGACTACTTAAGCCCAAGTCTGCAGTAGAGATCATGGATGTGGAAGGCAGAAGTCCCATGAGAAGTCAGTAGGGAGGAAATATTGGTTAAGTATGATACACAGAATGCTGGCCAGATACCTAAAACCCAGTAAAAATAACCATAAATTCCCACCATCTCATCAGTTCTGAAGTACATGTCTATGGGCATTTATAGATTACATTATATGTAAACACAATTTTTTCAGATGATTGTACAGATTATAGATGAAGATAGTGTGGCTTAGGAAATGTGTTCATTTGTAGCTTACAGTAGTTAATAAATGGTTTATAAATAGTGGGTCCAATAATGGACCGTTGTCACCATTGTCAAGCAGGATGTATTCAATGCATAACAGGATCTGAAAGTCAGATTCTACTGGTGATTTGAATCTTCCCCACTCCCAACCCCAAGTTCCCAAAAATATGTAGATTCCTGACCAGGTCACTAACTTTAGGCAGAATATTTAGCTTTGATTATTCATAAATGACCATTGATTGTTTTGGGCATGAACACAGAAAGCAAGCAAGTACATCCTTTAGCAAAATTACAGAACTGTGCTGCTTTTCCCTATTTGCTTCCAGTTGGTCCAGCAGGGTTTGAAGTTGTGTGTTTTTGGTTTTTTTTTTTTTTTTTATAGTACATTAATGAAGGCCTTTCCAAGTAGAAAAGACATTCAGTATTCTAGACTTTTATGGCCATATCCCAAAGAACAGAGCCTCACTGGACATATAGTCTGAGCCAGGAGAGAGCCAGAGCCAGTGTAACAAGAAGCTTTACTACTGCATAACAGAGACTGCAAATGGCCCCACAGTGCCATTGTTTTCACTTTCCACTGCACAACCTAGATTCAAAGGGTTCCATTTTATTTGTTTTCAATAATTGCACCACCATGATACCAGTCACATATTTACATATTTATTAAGACTTGCAGATTTAGAGAAACCCAATCTAAACAACATTAAATTAAAAGAGAAACCCATTAGAAATTAGGGCACCTGGGTGGCTCAGTCAGTTAAGTGTCTGACTCTGATTTTGACTCAGGTCATGATCTCAGGGTTCATGTGTTCAAGCCCCATGTCGGGCTCTGTGCTGACAGTGCACAGCCTACTTGGGATTCTCTGTCTCTCTCTCTCTCTGCCCCTCCCCTGCTTGCTCTCTATTTCTTTCTCAAATAAATAAACATTTTTTTAAAAAAGGAAAAGAAACTTATCTACAAAATCTCCGACAAAGCAGGAAGCTTTTTCATAAAACATTCAAACCTATCAGGAAATCTATCAGTTTCTGTTACATTTCTTCTCTGTTCTTGCCACCCCTCCTTGAAGTTACCCCTCCCATCCCCTGATCCAGCATGGTTTGATAGCTTCAGGGCCTGTCGCCCAGCCTGTATACTGGCATTTTCCTTTCTGCTGATCTAGAAGTGCCTTCCATTTCTTTCTATATAAGAGCTTCTTAGTCCTGGATGGCATCGTTTTCCTTTTTCTTGTTTTACTATAGCTTTTGTGTGAGCACATCCTCTAGAGGCTTTCTGAGAAATGGTACACAGAACACAGTTATTTGAGTCCTCTCATGCCTGAAAATACAATAGACTTAGTCTTACCTCACAGCTTGATGATTAAACAGTAAATAAATTTGAAATATATTTTCCTCTGAAACAGAGGACATGTCTTCTAGCTTCTTTTGCAGTTGTTAAAAAATCTGATAACTTTCCTCTTTTCTTTTTCTTTCCAGTGTTTTGTTTTGTTCTTTAGTTTCAGGATGATGGGCATATGTGTGTGTATGTGTGCTTCATTTATTATTCTGGGCACTTGGAGAGTCTTTCAATTTTGAAACTCTTGGCTTTTGACCTGAAAAAAAAGTTTAATTACTTATTTGATAATAAAGAGATCCCAGTTTTCATCTCCTCTCTTTTCAGAAACCATTCTTAGATGTGGAATCCTTAGATCAATCTTCTAAATCAGCTTACATGTTTCTTATTTCATCTTTGTCAATTTGTTTCAATTTTGTGACATTTTTCTCAACTCTAGTTTCAACCTTTCTATTACTGTGGGTTTTTTTTTTTATATAAATACCCACCATCATCTTTTTTTATTCCAAGAGTTCTTTCTTGTTTTATGATTGTTTATTTTACTGTCTTTTGTTTTTATTTTATGAGCCCAATCTCTTCTTTCATTCCTCTGAAAACATTAAATTCCTTCATGTCTGAATTTACTTCTGCTTGCTCCTTGCAATGTTTTGGATTCATTTTTTTTTCAGACCTCCTTTTATTACTATAGGATTTGATTTCTTTCTGCCAGTTCAGGTAGTTTCCTCAAATAGCTACCAATCTTTGGCACTCACAAGCATACTAGAAACTCCGTCTGTGGGGGTGGCTTGAAAACAAAAGACATTGCTGTAAGATCCCCGGTTATAGGTTTCTGTATATTTTTTCCCTCTGGTCTTGTCAGGTTTCCTGAGATGAAATTCCCAAGCTCTTCTCTGGGAGTAGAAGTCTAGCTGTCTACCTTTCTGAAGCAGAATGGGGGAGAGAGGAGGTCAGATAAATTTTCACATATACCCTCTGTGCGCAGTACAGAACCCCTCCATTCTCCCAAGTGTCTCTTGGTTCTGAGTACCCAATGTCCTCCCTAAAATGGGGTGTGAAAGTATCTAGGAGCCCAAGTGTTCTTCATAAAAACTTTTAACCATTTTCAGCTTTTTGTCTTTAATTCCTGAGAAGTTTAGGAGTTCTTTACTCTGTATCACCTTGAGTCTAACTGACTCTATACAATAGAGCTTTAGATTTCAACAGTCTCCAGTGTCCTAAGTCACATCTTTATCTTTCAACTACTTTCAATTTTCCAAAATTTTGTTGTCATGTCTAATCTCCTTTATCTACTGTTTGTCCTTTCACTCTCCTTTTTGTTCTAGTATGCTTAGCCCTTTTTTGTGTTTACCTTCATTTTAGGTGCTTTCTAAGAGTGCATGAAAAGCACATTACCAATGTGCATTTTAACTGACATCATTCAACTTTCAAAAGTATGTTTATATATTAGTTTGGTTAAAAAATTGAAATAAGAAAATGTCCTTCCTTAAATAATGATCCCAGTATAGCAAGTACTAAGCTATTATGATAACAAATATGCCTTTGAAAATGGGAACTAATTTTTTTAAAAACTTTGTCCCTGGATTTCCCATGTTGGTTCTTCAAGTATTTTTTCTTCACAGTGTAAAAAGACTCAGTTATCTTCCCTGAATGGTAATCAACATCAAAGACACAAACTACCACATTTTAACCTTGCTCTAAAAAACTTTTCTAAAAACCATCTCTCTTAGCCCATAGCTCAGAATATTTCTTCATTGTTACAAGATCCAGCTCTTTGCCTTTGTCAGGTCTTTACTAGGATTAAACATTCTTCTTTTGACCATCTCTTTCAGTACACACACACATACACACAGGATCTCTCTCATGTGCATAAATATGCCAACTCATTAGGCACACAAAAATTGTCATTTTCAAAGTATCTGAAGGAGTTCTTTATCCCAAAACACCTTTCTCAAAATATTTGTATAATTCTTCTTTTATGACTATGAATTCAGCAGAACATGTCAGAAAAATAATGTTGTTGTCTAATAATTATAATAATTCTTGGTTCATTAACTTTTCCTATTTTGTTTTTAACAACTTATTTGTAGTAAGCTGAATTGTGGCTCTCCAAAAGACATGCCCACATTCTAAACACTGGGCGCCTGTGAATGTTACCTTGAGATGAAAGGATTATCCTAGTTTATATACATGGCCCCTACGCTCAATGACAAATTTCCTTATTAAGAGAAAGGCAAATTTCAGACAGAAGATGAGAAGACATGGAAATAGAGAAGAGAGAGCAATGTAAAGACTGAGGCACTGATTGGAGCCATGTGGGTATATGCTAGTAATGGCAAGGATTGCCAGAAACCATAGAAACTAGAAGGGAGGCATGGGATGGATTCTCTCAGCCCAAGGATCTAAGCCTTCAGAAGGAACAGACTATGTTGACGCCTTCATTTCAGACTTCTGGCTTCCAGAACTGTTAGATAAAAAATTATGTCATTTAAAGCCACTCATTTTGTGGTCATTTGTTATGGAAACCCTAGGTAATTGACTATACCTGGGTTTTTTTGGTTTTTTGTTTTACTTTTTGCTACATGAGTAAACAAACTGAAGATCCTCACATCCCAAATCCTATTCTCCTGCTTTCTGGTAGTTAAATCTTGCAGGATGTTGGAGCCAAGGTAAGGTGGCATGGGGGTTAGGACCACTTACTGAAACTGTAAGTGACGTACTACCCTGAAGGAAGTGGCCTGGGTGATCTGTAGAACTTTAACTTCAGAAACTGGTGTTATTTGCTGAGGATAATAGAAGTGTATGATCATAAGGATAACATACCATTATAGCATACTATTAACTTTATCTCGTATAAAACCTCCCTTGTGTCGAAGGCATAAAGCTGAATTTTCAAGCATCTATCAAATGTCAGTTCCATGTTAATATGTTAGCTAACATATTAGTTAATATGTTAGTTAGTTAGTTAATATGTTAGTTAATATGTGAGTCACCTTTTTTTTAGATTATGTTGTAATTCAAGCAACACTGAACAAATTATACCATTATTCTGTTAAATATATTATCCTGAATTTCTTTGGAAATTGTTGATTTAGCTAAAGGAAACATCCTAATACATTCTATTTAGTGTAATATTCTTCTTCATATATATTTACTGCAAATTTCTGACAATCAGCTAACTAGATAAAAAATCTCCTTCACATCCACACCAGGTAAGTAGTGTAACAGTGTACAATATTGTTGGATTAGCTTAACAGTAAACAATATCTAGTATGGTGGTATATTTTAGTGATTTTTCTCTTCCTTCATTGCAGCTATGAGGCATAAAAATAAAATGGTCATTACTATTATTCAGGTTTACAAACATATCCCAGTGGATCTTTTCTGCTGTGTTCTATAATGTCAGGAAGGTTGTGGTTTCACAGATATTTTCTGTTAACTGTACCATAAAAATTTGAGTAGAAATCTAGAGCAGTTCATTCAACACATAACTATTAACATGTTTTCTGAGCTTGGCTTTGTGCTCGGTGCTGAAAATCTATTTTAATAGAAGTTTCTTTTTTCTTTGTTATAAATCCATCTCCAATCACTGATGAAAACACACACACACACACACACACACACATATGCACACATGGAAACTTAACATAAATCAGTTTTAAGTTTATGGAAGATCTACATCTCTTTTTCAAATATTTATTTATTTATTATTGAGAGAGCACTAGCATGAGTGAGGGAGGGGCATAGAAAGAGAGGGAGGGAGAATTTGAAGCTGGTTCCACATTGTCAGGTCAGAGTCTGACAGGAGCTTGAACTCATAAACTGTGAGATTATGACCTGAGCTAAAGTCAGGTGCTTAATCGACAAAGCCACCCGGGGGCCCTATGCATCTCTTTTTTAAGAATGGATTCAGGAGAGAGGAGTGTGATGAGATTCAAATGTTAAAGAGTATTAATTTTGCCTGGATTTTATCCATTATAATATCTGAATGTATTGGACTAATATAATCACATCTGAATTCAAGTAAGTATGTCTTTAAGTCCTGGCGTATAGTAGTAAAGGTAGCAGAACATGGGAGATACGTGTATGACATGGTACAGCCCCTTTAAAAAAATGACAAGGAATAGAATATCTTTTCTTTCTCTAGGAATTTATCTCTAGTTGAACACATAATTGTTACCATGTGTATGTGTGAGGCATGAGAAGGTAATAGTCTTTGTGTTGTGTAGATCACTTTTCTTTCGGTATCACAATCCATATTTGCCCAAATTATATTTAGCTTCCTTATATCACTTCTCTACCAAAGGTTCTGCTACTTTGTTTTCTGCAGTTTCTTTTTTTTTAATGTTTGTTTATTTCTTTTTGAGAGAGAGCACAAATGGGGGAGGGGCACAGAGGGAGGGGGACACAGAATCTGAAGCAAGTTCCAGGCTCTGAGCTGTCAGCACAGAGTCCGACTCTGAACTGTGAGATCATGACCCTCATGAGCCAAAGTCGGATGCCTAACCAACTGAGCCACCCAGTTGCCCCTGTTTTCTGCAATTTCTTAAAAGCTAGACAGATGAAGAGTATTACTCTTCCCCAAATAAGCCATATACTAAACAAGAGCTCCGAAACCTTCCCTTATGAATATTATAAATTCTAAACTTTTCTGAAGTGTCAATAGGAAATCTGATTTCCAGTTTTGTTTGAATGCAGAGATAATAACAGGTAGGCAGAAAATCCCACCTACCGTCTACAGAGACAGAATCACCAATTCCATTGATCACAAGAGAGTGTATTGCTTAAAATAACATTAATTGATTTTAATTAGCATTTTGGGACCTTATTATGTCCTAAGTACTCTGTCAGTTACTGAGACTAACACAAAGAATTTGACAAAAATAGTCCTGTTCCGGCTTCCTCTTTGAGAAAATCCCAGTTTAAGAAGATGACAAAAAATGTAATATTTTTATTTGAGAACAACGGCAGCCCAGGAAGAGAAGAATGAACTTTGGGGACATAGAGAAAACTTTATAGCATAAGTGTAGCAGATGTTTCATTGCCATATGCCCACATCCCTACAGCCATACTACTCCAGTGAGCCATAACTTTATTCTAATCAGCCACACTTGTTTTTGTTTTCCCCTAGAAGACATGAAATGACACACAGCCTTTATGGGCAGCAAGCCCAGGAAATAATCCTTAATCAAAGGCTGTGGACTGGATTGGATAAAGACCCAAGACCACTTGCCTCTTGGGTTGATTATTGCTGAGATATGTGTTGTCCTCTGTTTCTCAAGTTTCTCCACGTGTTAAGCTCCAGTCATTCCCTTGCTAATGAACCTTTCAATGGTTGCCTTTCCTCCTCTGTAGGACTCCCCAACTTGCCTACAAAGCTTCCTTCGATTTCTCAAACAAACGTTGTACTTAAATCCTGTGATGGGGTCTGCTTCTAATGGACATTGATAATACAAGCAGTCTGAGGGAGAAAATTCCATGCATAGGACACTAAAATTGGAATACTGGTCAAAAACCCCCTTAGAAGGTAGTTCTTAGGAGCATGATAATCCTTGGCATGCTAGAATATCACATTAATAAGATTCCCACATGAAGTAAACTGGGGTGAGATGTAGGGAGAAGAGAAAGCATTCACTTATGCAGTATCTCTAGAATTGGAGATATGATGGTAATGGAAAGTCTGAGGACTTGGAGTTGGTTGGTTGCTGGGAAGGAAGGTAATCAAACTGGTGAGAGATAACAGTAGAATAATATTCCTTTATTCAAATGGCAACCACAACCACATTACCATGATGGATATTGTGTCATTTTGTTTTGTAAAAATAAGTTGTACAAATACAACCTTTTGGGTTTCTTAGTAGATTGAATAGTGTCCCCCAAAAACATCTGTCTAAATCATAATCTCTGGCACGTGTGAATGTAATTAATTGCAGATGTAATTAAGGTAAGCTTTAGGATGGGGTCATACTGGATTAAAGTGGACCTTAAATCCGATATGAACATCCTTATATGGGCCAGGAAAGGGCACACAGAGTCACAGGGAAGAAGCCATGTGAGGACAGAAGCAGAGTTTTGCTGCCACAGACTAGGCAACCATCAGAGGCTGGAGGAGATGAGGAAGGCTCCTTCTCTAGAGCCAGCTGATGGACTGTGGTCCTGCCGATCTCTTGACTTTGAACTTCTGGACTCCCAGATTTCTGTTGTTATCAGCCAGTATAGAGACTTTTAAATGCTAGAATGAAAGTGCTGCCTCTGTCTTCACTGAAATCTCAGATCATTTTTGTGAATGCCCCAAGGAAACTGAACATTATCAGTGCATGAGCCTGTAGAAGGCTTGAGGTGTGCGTGCATGGAAAAAGCAGGGTGTGGTACATGTTCCAGAATACAGGTGCAACTTGGAATGAAAATTTATCTATTATACATTTGTTAAAAATTAGGATTCTTGGCACTCATACCAACTTCTTATTTAGCTTTAGAACTTAGTACTTCTGACACAAATTAGTTATCTAGAGGGAAATTAACTTACTTTCCTTGAGCCTTAATTTCTTTATACACAAAACAAATATCAAGTTAGTAAAAAAAAATTTCTAAAAGAATCTTATTCTAATTTTCTGATAAATTTTAAACATAAATCAGTTAATTTTATCATAAAAATATTAAAGTGATCATTAAGTTGCCATAAAAATTCATGAGTTAGTTGTCTGCAGTTTAATTGTATTCAATTTATTTCTTTTCATCTGTGAGGTAGGACAATGATTCAAACACATAGATTTTGTCAGCAGTGACAAAAATCAAGTGTTGATATAAGTCTTTCTGCTCAGTGGTATAACTGAATATGTTCAATACCATTGATTCTGTGACCTATTTTATATAATCACTTATAATATTAACAACTAATTATCACTATGTAGCCTTAATGTTGAGATGAAAAACTTGCCTCTAATAATTAAAGTTTTATTGAGGATCATTAAAATCTCATTGATTTTTTCTTATTATTAATGGAGTAAAACAAGTTTGCAATTGTATTTGAATACAAAAGCTAACACACACTAACTAAATTGAGAATAATTCAACTGGAGATTCAATGGATGGAACATACACAAACACACATTCAGTATTTTTTTAAAACTTTTCCTCTCCATTTCCTGTTTGAGAAGGTTTCCATCCTCAAATGTGTACCCAATCTTTCTTTTGCCAGTTCTAATTCATCAAAGATCATTTTGTTTCTCTATTGAGTTTATAATTACGATGTTTTTACTTGGAGTATTTTAGCTATTGGCTTGCAAATACTCAATGTGTCTGAAAAAATATCAGCATTTTTTTGTTTCAAATAAAATCCTGGGGTTAGACTCACTGCTCAATAAGTAGTCACTAGCCATATGTGACTATCAAGACTCAAATATTGCTAGTCCAAATTGAGATGGTTTTATATTGGTTTCATGTGGAAATGATAACATTTTGACTATATGACGTTAAATTTAAAAAGATAGTAAGTGGGGCGCTTGGGTGGCTCAGTCGGTTGAGCGGATGACTTCGGCTGAGGTCATGATCTCACAGTTTGTGGGTTGGAGCCCTATGTCGGGCTCTGTGCTGACAGCTCAGAGCCTGGAACCTGCTTCAGATTCTGTGTGTCCCTCTCTCTCTGCCCCTTCCCCACTCATGCTATGTTTCTGTCTGTCTCAATAATAAATAAACATTAAAAAAAAAGATAGTAAGTAATTTCAACGTGTTGTTATTTTCTTTTAATGTGGATACCAGGAAATGTATACTGAAATATACTCCCATTTTTGGCTTGTATGATTTTTCCATTGGACAATGTTGGTCAATTTCATATAATTATTAAATCTCCTGTAGGACTACAAACTATCATACAAGGAAAGAAGTTATAGGAACGAGACAGTAACACCTATTAAACACATAGAGTGCACAGGGCTCTATACTATGGCTTTCTATATGATCAATCCTCACAATAATCTTCTGAGAATGATGTCATCATTTTCCCTTTTTTGCTGTTAAGACACCTAAAGCTTAGAGTGATCAGTTAACATACCTTTTACTTATTTTTAATTTTTTAAATGTTTTTTTTTTCTTTTTTGAAAGAGAGACAGAGTAGAAATGGGGGAGGGGCAGAGAGAGAGACACACAGAATCCAAAGCAGGCTCCAGGCTCAGAGTTGTCAGCACACAGCCCGATGCAGGACTCAAACTCATAAACCATGAAATCATGACCTGAGCCAAAGTAGGATGCCTAACTGACTAGGCCACCCAGGTGCCCCTTAACTTACCTTTTAAATAGGACTAGTTTAAAGTAGAGTAAGAAGCTGGAGCATTTATTACCTGCTATTTGCAAGTTTCTTAGTTTAAAAAAAATTAATTTCTAGCAGAAGATACCAGAGACTGCTTGTTGTCTCCACTATCTATTTTCCCCTTTATCTAGTAATAGAATTCCCAATTTTTGTTGGGCCTTGCACATCCCAATCCATCTGCAGTCACATATACGATATGAGTAAGGTGTGGCCAGTGGGATGCAAGCAGATGGGAATCTTCCTCAGAAAGATGACATGTGTCCTTTGATCCTTCTACTTTCCCCCTCTCTTCTTGAACATGTGTGATGTCTGGAATCAGAGTAACTCTTATGGGTTATAAGACTTTAGGGATGAAAACCACTCCTAGGGGAACAACAAGGTAAACTAACCTGACTTTCTGGAGATTCTACCCAAAAGAGAATTGGCATAGACATAGTTGGATGGCTTATCTCAAGACATCCACATGTGAGACAAAGAAAAGCAGATATTGTTTAAGGCCACTGATATGTTTGCTATTTGTTATTTTTATTTTTATTTATTTTTAAATTTTTATTTACTTTTGAGAGAGACAGAGTGAGCGAGAGGCGGAAGGGAAGAGAGAATCCTAAGCAGGCTTCATGCTGTCAGCAAATGGTCCAATGTGGGGCTTGAACTCACAAGCCATAAGATCATGACCTGAACCAAAACCAAAGTCAGATGCTTAACCAACTGAGCCACCCAGATGCTCCAATGATTTTTAAATAAACATAGTCCTACCTGATACCAATAGTAGCTAAATAGCCCTTAAAATGGAATAGAAAATGTTTTTGTAGTTGGTTTCAAATTTTTGGATAAATAGTAACTGAAAAGTCTAAAGAATAATGATAACTTGGCAGCAAGAAATAGGAATATTTTAACCAAGGGATTTGGAGGGCTTTTCTGGCAAGGATAAACAAGCAGAAGGGGAAGGAGAGGGGCTAATCGTACTTAATCAAATATAAATGACGAGCAAGAAGACACAACCTGACATAGTTTCTCGTAAGTAGGCATAAAGCCTTTGTGTCTCAGGATACCTTTCACTCTTAACTAGTACCGTTTGGTGCTCAGATCTCTTCCCCAGCATTGTTTTGAGATCAGACATGGCATAAACATGCCATTATGTTGGTAGATACCTGCTATAAGCAGTAACGAGATCAGTACTTTCTCTATTAGCCTAAAGTCATCAGAATGGTAAAATAAGCAGAGAAAAATGTCCATTCCTGATCTGTCTCAATCATGAAATCAGGGAGAATGTACAAGGTATGTGGGAGAAGACTCCTCTTACACACCACTGCCATACAAAAGTGCAGAGCTGAAAACCAATACAAAAATTCTGATAATAATTGATGCCTCCAAATGCAAAGACGACAACTAGAACCAAATGGGGAAGCTATTTATTTTATTTTGCTACACGCTCAAGGCTTGATTTTCATTTTTCTCACTGTCAGGTTGTCATTTGGCCCATGAAGTTTTTCATTAAACTTTCAGCTGACAAGCAAGTGATAGTCTTCAAACCTGGGATTAGTTCACTAATAGGAATTCTTGCTTGAGGCTTTCTCTGCGTTTCTGAGGCAGAAGAGTATCCAAGAGTTCTGCCAAGGGGAACTTTTAGCGGTGGGAGCAAATTCGAGATTAAGGACTCTCTCCTTGTACTTTCCCTCCACCCAGACCCTTCCATTCATATTACTGAATTTATTTAAGCAGTCTTCCCTCTTGGAATTCAAGCTGAGGAAGAAAAATAGGCAGGCACAGAAACTGACCACCAGAGACAATATCATTTATCATGGCTTTGTTAAAAATACAAACCAGTGTTTATGAAACCTGTTTACTGAATTAGGTTTACAAGTTGGTAACAGTAAGTCTCAATGGCCTGCTGAAACTGTTTTCCTCACTTAAATATTTTACTCATTATTCTATTGACATTATTTTCTTAAGTTTATATACATTATGTACTAAAATAAAAATTCCCCTTTAAAAAAATTGGAAACTAAAAGCAGATAAAACCTGCTTGGGTTGTTGTTCTACACTAAATACTGTGTTCAAGGCTAAGATATTTAAGAAATGGGAATTTTGTTTTAGAAGAGAACAGTAAGCATAAATCCAAGTAATCTGTTAATCTAGAACTTAGGAAAACTGGGTTAAGGCTTGAAAACTAAGGATCAGACAAAATAAACACAACAATTTTTAAAAATATTCTCCTTTTCTTCAATTATTTTAAAGTTTTATGAGCATTGCCTCTGCAGAGGGGGCCACTGAAAGCATCCAGTTTAAGGATTTAAAATAATTGTCAAATTTCAGCATTCCTGGGATGCAACTACATTTCTCAGAAAACCTATAAATATTTCTCAGATGACTCTGAATATACGAAGTGACTCTAAGCTAATGAAAATTAAATGGGGGCTGAAGTTTTTCCCCAAAGCCTAATGTTTAGAATTTTAATCTACCATATTCAGTCAGCACTAATTAGAGGACTTCAGCACTACGCAGACATCTATCACCATGATGTGACTCTGGAGAGGCATGTGAGTGTAATTAATCAGCATGAATACCTGCCGTTCTCTCTTTTCCCTTGTGAAGATTAGAAGAGAGAGAGATGAGTAGGGTCACCATGTTGTGTAAACAACTCCATAACTTACCACTTCATATTATTTTCCTTTTGTAGAAGAGCCATGTTTTTAAAAGTTGCTAATATCCATTTTTCATTCTTTTTAATGTAGACTTGCATAAGCGTTTCCTTCTCCTCACCTGAAATCAACAGAGCTGCTTTACTGGATGGGATGGGGAGGCGGGGATTTACTGACTGTCTTATCAAGAATGTGCTGTTCTGTCTCAAAGGGCAGAGTTGCCCCATGTGAATCCCTAGTGCTTATCCATGAACACCTGGCTTTTCTTTGGAGATTTCCATCCAAGTATTGAGAGTCTGACCTTTCTTAACTCATGAGATAATGACAAGGCTGCCAAACATGTGTTGTCTCATAATTGCTTTTACAGATCTGTGCCATAAGCTATGATTAAGTACTAGGAGAAAGGTCATTAAAAGATTTAAAAAAGAAGACGACAATGGCTTATTAAGGAAAATTAATACGTTTAGAATTCTGTAGCACCTTTGTATAAACAACAAAGACAGAGAGACAGTAAGCATTAAGGAACTTTAAATGCTGAAGTGTATTTTTCTGCTGGGCCATCCCAGTTTGGGTATGAGTGGCGACTTTTACATGTTAAATGCTCATATGCCCACTCTGTAAGATAGTAATGATAAAAGGGTGGTAGTTGTCTTTCAGTGGAGGGAAGAATGAAGGAGGGTAGTCTCTGTTTTCCCAAGAGAATTGCATATTTTGAGCTACTCAGGCTACATGTAAGTGTGTCTCATTCAAAATTTGAGATTCAAAAGTCTTTCCATCCTCAATGCCCATCCCCCATACCCCCCCTCAGTTTGATGAGTGATGGGCATTGAGGAGGGCCCTTATTGGGATGAGCACTGAGTGTTACGTGTATATGATGAATCATAGGAACTACTCTCCAAGCCAAGAGCACACGTATACACTGCATGTTAGCTAACTTGACAATAAATTATATTTATAAATAAATGAATAAATTTCCAGTACACACACATACACACGCACACACACATGCTTTTTCCATCCAGTAAATCAGAGTAGGCAGAAACAACATAGGTCACTGGGCCTAAGGTTCAAAAACCACTGGAGTATCAAAGTCAGAATGAAGCTTCTACTAAACTTTGACCAAAATTTGCGTTTGTGGCAACTCCTCTCTGTAGACAAAGCAATGCATCTTAAAGATACCATGTTGGGGCACCAGGGTGGCTCATTCAGCTAAGTGTCCCACTTTGGCTCAGGTGAGGATCTCGTGGTTTGTGAGTTCAAGCCCTGCATTGGGCTCTGTGCTGACGGCTCAGAGCCTGCAGCCTGGTTCAGATTCTGTGACTCCTCTCTCTCTGTCCCTCCCCTGCTTGTGCTGTCTCTCTCTCTCAAAAATAAACAAACATTAAATTTTTAAAAAGATATCCTGTTTAATTGTGGGAGCCTTTGGTCCAAAGATAAGTCAAGTGTCTCTTAGAGCTCTCTGGTGAAGAGCCAAAAATTAAGTCCTCCATTAAGAGAAACCTCGGGCTGCACGTAGCCCCAGTCCCAGTCCCAGGAAAAGCCTCAGACTGTTCAAGGCTAAAGCCATCCTCAGACCGCCCTTAGTTCAGCTAATCAAAAAGAAAAAATAGAAACATTCCTATGGTCTGAGTCAAGGCTGGAAACTGCAGATACAAACTAGCCAATTTCTCACTGCTTGTCTGAACCCCATGTGGGCAGTTTAAACTCACCTCACAACTGGTCATTTTCAAAGGATTCTCAAAAGTCATGATTGGGTCCCACCAAAAGTAATGAACACCTCACAGACACTGAATGGTCGAAGCTGTAATTGTAATTAGTGCTTATGTGATGATGCTACATGTACTGTAACACCCCCATCCCTTACTCCTTAAAAACCCTGTTCGCTATTGTTCTTGGCTTCACCTTGCTGCCATGACACTGGCAGGCTGGGTGAGCCCCTGCTCAAGCTTGTAATAAAGACCCTTTTGTACTTGCATCGGTGCCGGCTCCTTGGAGTGAGGGGCCTAGACAAACTAAACCAAAAACTCAACCAGCTTTTCTGCTTCTGTACAAGTGCTTGCACTACGGGAAACTAAAACCCAACTAGCTCCTTCCGCTTCTGTACCATTGCTTAAGGCTTGAGTTTCAGCTTCCCCGGAGCTATCAGGCAGCAGCACACTGCCCAAGGCCGGAGTAACTGCCCACCACATCACTCCACCACACTACCTTGGCAACACCTAATCAGGAAAGGCCAGCAGCCACCCTCCGCCTTACTGAAGGAAGGGCCTAGGGAGAGAGAAGTTAACCTGTTAGTCACCGAACAAGACTCTAGACTCGCTCTATGATTGGCTAAATTCAAAGGTATCCTAAATGTTGTAATTGGATCCCGCCAAAAACCTGATAGCGGGAACCAATCAAATATGGTATATATTCACATTTAAATATCAACCAATGACAAACCTGTAACCATAGAGATCTCCTGTCCCTCCCCACGACTTGTTTACTCCTGTCTATAAAAAGGCTGCAAAGGCTTTGTTCAGGGCCTCTCAGCGTCACCGGCGACGAGTGCGCGGAGGTCCGGGTTCGAACCTGCAAATAAACGACCCTTGCCGATTGGCTTTGACTCTGGTCTCTGGTGGTCTGTTTTTGGGGTCTCTCGAACTCTGGGCGTTTCACTGGAGGAGCTGGCAAAGGGGACAGCTTATTTCTACTTAAGAGAAACAAAACCTCTTGCTTCTGTTTTTAAAGTTCCGAATGAAAGAAACCCATTTGTATATAGTTAACAGTGTGACCCCCAGGTGAAATTTCACTGTGACTGAGAGTGAAGCCATTTGCTAATATAATCATTATCTATAAAACTATCATGTGGACCGGATTATCCCTGACTTGAGTATTTTTCCAAGTTTATTTTAATTTTTTTTAATGTCTTATTTATTTCTGAGAGAGAGAGAGAGAGAGAGCGTGAGCAGGGGAGGGTCAGAGAGAGAGGGAGACACAGAATCTGAAACAGTCTCCAGGCTCTGAGCTGGCAGTCAGCACAGAGCTCAACATGGGGCTTGAACCCACGAACTGTGAGATCATGACCTGAGCTGAAGTCAGATGCTTAACTGACTGATCCACCCAGGCGCCCCTCCAAGTTTATTTTATAAATATTGTTTTTTCTCTTGATCTACACTGTATTAGAGAACAGGCAAGAAGTAACGTTTTCCTGATGGTGGTGCTCTAAATGAAAACATGCACCTTCAGAGCAGGTCAATAAATAACATCAAGCAATGAGCATAGTCATTCTGAACCCTGGGTTTATATCATTAAAATTTAAATAGAGTAATTTCAGATCATACTAGCAAAGAAAGTTTGCAGATGATATTTTGTTTTTTAAAGCATAGCATGAATTTAGGTGTATGTTAATTACTAGCAGGAAAAGGGATGATTAAATTTGTGTAAGACATGAAAATGAATGCATGTGCCAATAACATTTTATGATCGAACTTAAAGCATTTTCCCACTTGAATTCCAGGAAAGGATTTAGAAATCAGTTCATTCCAAAAAAATGTCTTTATAAAATTTTATGATTATCAATTGTTTTCTTTAGAAACAAGGGAAGAGTACAGTTAATCTTCTTCTTTGTGGGAATGTCATCCATTTATGATTTCTAAGTAAAGGCATCAACAGAAAAATAAAAGGTAAATAGCAAGAACAACACTAGCAGTGCTAAGGGAGCATTTTATGAAGTGAGGCCAAGCAAAGACAATACCTGATTGCCAGCACCCCGAAGACAAAAGCAATGAAAAGGAGAGTGAACAATCTTGGCTAAAAGCTTTTTTTCCCCCTTTGTAGAGTACTCATGTTTTAGGTCATCCTTTCATCCAACAGTGCTGATTCATCAGCTTTGAAGAAATTATTAAATTCAATGTCATGTTCTTTGTGGGAGCTCAGTACACATTAATCAAGAGAGCTGATAAGAATTTACAAAGCAGAAAAACGGTATCATCCACGTATTTGTGACATGCCATAGACATTTTACTAGCTCTGTATAGTTCCTTTTTCAGTTAAAAAAAAACCTAAAGTACCAACAGTTGTCTATCTAGATTGTCAAAAATTCATTTTTAGCATCTTTTTAAATGATAAAGATGGTATTGTTAACTTATGTACAGAAGTTGCAATGACTGGGTCTAAGGATTGAACGTATTCATAACTGCATTTTTATAATTCAATAGACAAGTATTTAGGAAACTTACTGTGAGCCAAGTTATCAAAAATTACTGTGGCATCTGTCAATGATTAAAGTTATCATTATGATTAGGCTGGTGGTAGTTGGATAAGGGAGAGACGTAGAGGTGGGGCACAGGTCCAATTAGAAGAAATGCAGGAAAGGAAAGTAATGTTGATTCTTTGGGTACTTTCCTATATACGTCATTTCCTTAGTTTGTAACTTTTATATTACCCTATTAATATGGGAGTGATCACCGATGTTCCCGATGTTCCCTATAATTTTCTTTTTTTTTCTTCACAAATGAAAACTCCTTGGCTTAACATCATGTGATTCTCTTAGCAATTAAGTTACTTAGTTAGGATTTGAAACTATGTCTATTTTACTTTTGATTGTGTAATTGTAAAAACTTGCCTCAGGATCTAGGGGGAAACGGGCTATCACATTCCTCCTCAACAGTGTTAACTTGATTCCTCCTCAACAGTGTTAACTTGTTTCGTGCTATAAAACAGACTAATGGTTCCAGGAACCCATAATAACAAGTTTGAACTAATGACCTCCTTTGCCCAGTGACACAACAATTTCATATACCACTGTTTATTGTTGTTTATTGCAGGAAATATTTGTAATTTCCAGAAACCACCATCCTGGTTTATTCATTATCACCTGAACTCTAATTTCCTTACCATTTTGTACATCTTCTAATTAGATATTATCTTTCATCCCCTTTGTGAGGGTCAGGTTTAAAATACTGTGCCCTTAAAAGCCCTAAATCAGTTAATTGGCAGTCCATAAATCTTTAGTCTTTTACTTCTGCTCACCCCTGACCTTATCTAAAATGTAACTGTCTGTCCAGGCTAACACTTTGCCTGTTTCCTGCAGATCTAGGATGTAAACAGGATGTGTTCTGCTTTCAAAAGCTTTATTTTAAGCATTTTGCTTTCCAACCACCACTTCGTATTTGCTAGTCCAACGTATTTATTCTACTTGTATTCATTTTCTCCATTCATCGGTACCCTCTTCCCTGCACTTCCATTTTCACTCAGTTTGTATATATTGAGATATTATTAAAGTGACCTCATTGATAACTTTCAGATGTCCTTGTCCACTCAACCACTATCATCCTTGAATGCAGGGTTTTCATCTCTGCATCTGCCACCCAACTGCTGGATGTAGCTACAGGAAAGTATCAGTTTCACTATTAATTCACAGTGGCAAACACAAATAAATAGCACTGCCAAGGAAATCTACTATTTTTCTGTTGGTACCTTTTCCTTTATCTTCCAAATTCTCACCACCTCCCTTTCCTACCACCTTTTACTTTCACATAATGATTTCACTTCATATTTCATTGAGGAAATAGAATCTAACACAGAAAAAGAACTATTTTTCCACCCACACAACACAAATTTGTATCCTTCATTTGTCTTTGCTGTTGTTCCCATACTCCTGTCAGTAAACCTTTCTTTTCCTTGGTTCCAAACAATATCTATTTGATTTTACTGAAAAATTTAGCATGTTATATTCATCACTTTCTTCTGAATCATTGATTGGCCCTGCTCCACTGGGTTATTATTACCATTAGTTGATTGGCTCCTACCAAATGAATTATGATTCCACTGTCCAACAAACAAATAAACACATTTCTTCTTGATGACAGAACTATCAGAGATGGGCTACTTTCCATTTCTCTGACAGAAGAAATATCCAAAGCATCTTCTGTAATTTGTGACTTTTTCTCACTTCCCATTTAGTCATCAACCAATTTTCACTGGACTTTGTAGCATCACTCTTCGGACTTAAGATATTAAGATGATTAAAACACATCATGTTTCTCACTTATCAATATTTCTTTAGCCTCATCTTACCTGAAATTTCATCAGCCTCCCTTTCTTTCTCAGATTCCTTGAAATCACATATCCCTGGCTTTCCTCTCCTCTTTTCCCCTTCCTTCTTCCTCAATCCCTGTTCCAGGATAGATCAATTCAAAACTTTAAATATGGGTATGCTCCAAAGGTCAAATTAGAGTAATTTTTTTCTTTTCTGTTTAACCTCCATCTGAACGATTTCATCTAGTAAATTTCATAGCTGAAAAAAATATTTCAATGTGATGATTACTCAATTTCTATGTTCAGATGGTTAATCCAATATTTTATTATACATCTTCAGTTTCATGTCTAATAGGCATCTCAAAGTTAGTGTGTCCTTATGTACTACAACTTATATCCCTTCCCAGGAGTGCCTTCTCAGTAATAGCTATGCAGAGTCCATAACTTGGGAAGCACTCTTTAGTTTTCCCATTCATGTTTTCCTCTTCCAACCTATTAATATGTGCTTTTGGGACTAACTCAAATATGTCAGAATATGCCAACTTTCCTGCCTCAGTTTCTAGCCCGTATTCAATCACTGATTCATGTAACATTCAAATGATAGTATTTTTTTAATCCAATAAAAAATGTCTCAGGGTGCCTGGGTGGCTTAGTTGGTTAGCACATGACTCTTAATTTTGTCTCAGGTCATGATCTCATGGTTCATGAGATCCATCCCTGTGTCAGGTTCTGTATTGACAGTGCAGAGCCTACTTGGGATTCTCTCTCTCCCTCTCTCTCTGCCCCTCCCCCCTCTTTCTCTCTGTCTCTCTCTTTCTCTCTGTCTCTCTCAAAAATAAATAAACAAACTTTAAAAATGTCGCTTTCCAGCTGTGAAAATCTTTTCAATGACTTGGCATTAAAACATAAAATAAAATAAACTCCACACTTCTTCGTGTAGCATTCAGGGCTCCTAGATGTCTCATTCTGCCAGATCCTCAGCTGACCTTGAGTCATACAGACTTGCCAGTGTTCTGCTCACTTACCTCGGCACTCCAACACCTGTCCTTCCCATTCTTTGCTTGAATTCCTTTTGCTTAGGGCCTTCACAGTACTGATTCCTTTGTGTTTCTTTTTTCTCATCTGAAGAAAAGCTCTTCATTCCCACACTATGAAATTTCCCCCCATTATTCATCTTATTTCAAAATATATTATTTTTTCTTTCCTCTAAAATTTCTTTGTTTCCAGTTTTTATTTAAATTCTAACTAGTTAACATACAGAATAATATCTGTTTCAAGAGTAGAACTTGGTGATTCATTACTTATGTACAGTACCCAGTGCTTATCCCAACAAGTGCCCTCCTTAATGCCCATCACCCATCTAGCCCATCCCCCCACCCAAGACCCCTACATCAACCCTCAGTTTGTTCTCTATCATTAAGAGTATCTTATACTTTGCTTCCCTCTCCTCTTTTCCCTTTCCCCCTATGTTCGTCTGTTTTATTTCTCATATTCCACATGTGACTGAAATCATATGATGTTTGTCTTTCTTGACGTATTTTGCTCAGCATGATACATTCTAGCTCCCTCCACATCTTTGCAAATAACAAGATTTCATTATTTTTGATGGCTGAATATGGATAACTACTCAGCCTTAAAAAAGAATGAAATCGGGGCGCCTGGGTGGCTTAGTCGGTTAAGCGTCCGACTTTCGCTTAGGTCATGATCTCGCGGTTCGTGGGTTCGGGCCCCGTGTCGGGCTCTGTGCTGACTGCCAGCTCAGAGCCTAGAGCCTGTTTCAGTCTGTGATTCCCTCTCTCTCTGACCCTCCCCTGCTCATGCTGTCTCTCTCTCTCTCCTAGAAATAAATAAAACATTAAAAAAATTAAAAAAAAAAAAAGAATGAAATCTTGCCATTTGTAAAGATGTGAAAATACACACACACACACACACACACACCATTTCATATTTCTCCATTCAAATGTCAATGGACATTTGGACTCTTTCCATGATTTGACTATTGTTGATAATGCTGCTAAAATATTAGGGTGCATGTATCCTTTCAAATCAGTATTTTTGTATTGAGTAAATACCTAGTAATGCAATTGCTTGATCTATTTTTAACTTATTGAGGAATCTCTATGCTGTTTTCCAGAGTGGCTACCAGACATGTGAAAAGATACTCCACATCACTCATCATCAGGGAAATACAAATCAAGAGTCACATTGTGTACACTAAATCTATTTTGAATGAATAGGTACACAGAACATGTGACAGGGATAGAGATAGTTACATTAATGGACATGATGGGGTTTTTTTAGAATTAAGTAAATACATTTCAAAAATGCTACTCTGATTTTAACTCTAAAGTCTGATGTACTCCTTTTACTCATTATAGACATTCCTTTCTTGATGTCTAAAACCTTTAAATTCTGTTTTGTTTTATTTTTTTTATTGTAAACAGAACTATCACTCTAGAGAATGGATAGAGACTTTGTTAAGACAATTCTTAGGGAAGAATGGAGCTCTAGATGTGGGTAGATATGTTACACAGTGGTCATCCTTCCCTATCCAAAAGTGTAAGTGCAGGTTTATTGATTATACCAGAATCTAAACTGATTGTTAAGATGGGTTTATATGTAAGTGATGAATCACTCGGTTTTATTCCAGAAACCAATACTACACTGTATATTAACTAACCTAAATTAAATAAATTAAACAAACAAACACACAAAGATGCCCAATGATGATCTTTGTTCATTTATTTTGAAGAGCCATTGTTGAGATACAATTCTTCATGGATCTCTCATATTTCTGCACGTCTTCCTAGCAAGACACTAATTGCCCTTTTGTCCAGAATCATTTTTCAAGGATGTCTGTACAACAAACAACCTTGGATAATAGAGCCAGTATAACAAAATTTGGGCATGCGTACTACCCACTATAAAGGATTGAGGTTCTTATGCCCAGAGTTACTCTTCTGTAATCAAATACATTGCTTGTGCAGTCATCTTAGGTCATATTTACATGGCCATGCGAGAATTGGAGCTTGGAAACTGATACTAGTGATATATTAAAAATAATTTTTTAATTAGGGTATAGCTGACACACAATGTTACATGAGTTTCAAGTGTACAACTTCCCCACACATTATGTTCACCACAAGTGTAAATACCATTTGTCACCATACAATGCTATTACAATATCATTGACTCTATTCCCTATACTGTGCCTTTTATCCCGTGACTTACACAGTCCATAACTGGAAGCCTGTCTCTCCCTCTCCCCTTTACCCATTTTTCCCATACTTCCCCCTTCCTCTGGCAACCTTCAGTTTGTTGTCTGTATTTATAGGTCTCATTCTGATTTTTGTTTGTTTATTCATGTATGTTTTTTAGATTGCACACGAGTGAAATCATATGGTATTTGTCTTTCTCAGTCTGACTTATAAAGTGATGTACTGCTATTACTCTGAGTAATCGAGCCTCCTTTGTCTCTGGCCTAGGTGCTGTGTGCCTTCTTCCAGCACCTCTACAATGACAGCGCGCTAAATTGTTTGCTCATGAGTAGGTTTGAAGTTCAGATCTTCCACAGTTCTTGACTGCCATTCGTATGTATCTGTTGTCTACGGGCTAATCAATGACCTTAGTTTCCCAAGTGACAGTATCTGTTTATCTTCAGTTATTAAAAATTTGTATAGCACTATGGTACCTTTGTATTGTATAGACCCAATCATATCGAAATGAAAGTCCATAGTACTATATAAATATCTACCACTCTCTATTTTCAATCTTTTAATAACTAACCTTGATTTTTTAATTTTATTTACTCTACTCTTAGAAACACGTAACAGTAAATATACGTGTTTGATTCAAGTTTAGCAATTATTGTGTTGAAGATGTGTTCTCACAGGAATACTAAGGTGTTTTGTATGAGAAGGATCACCTTGGGGAAATCTGAGCATTTATTATAAAGAGTATTATACATTTGAGAGCTTCTGTGTAGTTAGAGTCTGGGAAAACCTCAGAACAAATTAGTTTAATGAAAAATCTGTCTCTGTTACATAACCAACTCACTTAGAAACATGTAAGTTGAAATACACCAGAAACCAAATTGTTATTACATTAAGAAATCTTCACAGCTTTATGAGGTATGGATATTCAAATACCTACATTGACTGAAACATCTCTTCCTGGTTGGTTGGCTGGTTGGTTTGTATGTTTATTTATTCATTTATTTTGGAGAATTCTAACTGAATGAAATACTGAATGGCCTTGCACTTTTAAACTTCCACATAGAAAAATGGATTCTTATTTGTCTAGAAATGCAACATATTCTTTTATGTATAACTTCCTATGTGAACTCACTAGATGTTTTGACATGCATAATTAGGTTACTAAAAATATATTCCAACAACTCATTACATTTAAACAATTTTTAAGAAGAACTATTGCAAAAGTATGCATACATTCACAAGCTATGAGATCGTGACATGAGCTGAAATCAGGAGCTGGATGCTTAACCAACTGAGCCACCCAGGTGCCCCTAAGTTGCTTTTTTTTTTTTTTTTTTTAATATTCATTCAGTTTTGAGAGAGAGAGAGAGAGGGTGGGGGGCAGAGAGAGAGGGAGGCACAGAATCTGAAGCAGGCTCCAGGCTCTGAGCTGTCAGCACAGAACCTGATGGGGCTGGAACTCATGAGCCTTGAGATCTTGACCTGTGCAGAGGTCAGAAACTTAACTCACTGAGCCACCCAGGCACTCCCAAATCACGGTATTCTTAAAAAAGTGGTATTTGGGAAGACAAATTTGAATTTAATAAATCAAAATTTAAGCAAGCATGTATCAGACTGTTTTAGTCCATTTGGATTACTATAACAGAATACCACAGAGTAGGTAGCTTATCAACAGCAGAAATTTATGTCCTCACAATTCTGAAGGCTGAAAATCAAGATCAAGGCAAAGGCCCTCTTTCAGTTCATAGCCAGTAACTTCTTAGTGAAGCCTCTATAGGGTCTCTTTTATAAGTACACTAGTCCCAAACATGAGACTCTACCCTCATGCCCGAATCATCACCTTTCAAAGGCCCTCCTTTCTACTATCATAATATTGGACCATAGGATTTCAATATATGGGTGGGGAGGTATGTGATTCAATCAGACTATAGCACAAGACCAGCTTAGAGACTGAAGCTTGTTTGTCATTTGTAACTGCAAAAAAAAAAAAAAAAAAAAAAACCCACATATGCTTACTGTGTGTAAAGCATTGTGTATAAAATAATGATCAAAATAGGAAAGAGCCCTAACTTCCTGGAGCTACAGTTCAGTAGACAGTGACTAAGTAATTATTTAAATTCAAGATTTTGCCAAACGCTACGAAGTAACCACTCCAGTGTTATAAAAGAGACATAATTTCATTTCATACCAAGGAAGGTCTCCTAAGGACATGCTGTACACATTGGGATGGAATATTGGTAGAAGTAAGCACAGCTGAGTCTTTCTGAGTTGGTCGTGGAGAAGGGGAGTGTGGATATGCAGATTTCAACATTCACACTCCTTTTTCAAGTCTTCTCAAAGTGAAAGATAATTTTTGTTGCTAGCTGGCTAAAAGAGACTTCTTAATATCTTCTAATTCCCTTGTTCTTCTTTCCTGATCAGCAAACTTGATAATGTGATGCTTGACATAACTTGCCTTCGGTGTGAGAGAGTGAGTCACAGCTCACATGATTGTGCAGTTTATAATATATTATTTGAATTGTAATTTGACTTTACATGTTAGTAGTCCGCAGAAAGGAAAAGCACTAGCCAGCATCCTTGGCACATTTGCAGTTTTAGTACAAATTAGCATATTAACATTTGGGCTTTTCTCAATCAGTCTACATGAGTCTAGTTAGCGTGTGTCCAGTTCAGAGATATAGACACCTTTAAAATGTGCCCCTCAAATTAGTCTGTGTATATCTAAGTCTTTACCAGATTTTAGACAGTGATGGATTCATTATTAAATGCTATCTTACAAGGTGCAGGAACCAGTTTGGGTAACCAGAAATTAGCACATTTTTCTTTGTTAAATAAGAACTATTTACCCCTTTAGAACTAATTTATAAACAATTGGGAAACATGTTCTTATTCTTGTCCATTCAATTATTCCTAGAAGTGACTAGGAAGATAACTGAGTGGAAGTTATACTAGATAATTAAAGACCATAATTGATAATCAATATTACTTATTAACTCTCTTCAATGGAGATAGCTTGCATCTAATTAAACCGTGATGAAAGATAAATTTAAAAATAAAGAGACAAATAGACTGTGGTCAATTTTCACATTCAGAGATGACACTTATCAAATGGAATAGATTATTGAAAATAAAAGTATTTTAGAAAATTCTTAATAGTAATAGTAAATATAAAGACAAACCAAAATCATTGAGATAAATAAGTGCAAAAGGGATTATACAGATAAAAAGTGATCAGGAAATGATCTAATTCCTTTGCCTACTAACTCATAGGAGAACATTTAGACTGAATTTTTCTTGTTGTTACATTAGTGTGCATGTTTGCATGCATGTATATACCAAACTAATATGACCTTTACCACATAGACTATATTTTCCATAATATAGGTGATTTAGCTGCATAGTAACCTGTCCTGTCATACATTTATTTATAGTAATGCACTCTACTCTCAAACTGACATCTCTCAATGACAAAAAACAATCATTCAAAATGGAAGGCAGCTAAACCACAAATCAGTAACCAACGAATTTGTCTCATTTAAAATTCTTAAAGTCCCTAAAGATCATTAGGTCATCAGATTGGGAAGTTTTTACAAAGCTAAATGTGGTAGTTGATATTCTTTCTTCTTAGAATAAGTTTGGTAAGGTTATTAATTGGGAAATTTAATTATAATTATTTTGTATTAATATTCTTTGTATAATAGGTAAGACTTAACATGAGCTTACAAATTATTTGATGTTAAATACATAAACATTTTACCTTTAATATTCTAAGAAGACTTTGAATATTGCATAAATTATGGTATATTCTCTTAAATGCTAACTTACCTTGTAGATGTTAGAGAGATAGCGAAAAACATCCTGCAAGATAGAGCTTAAATATAGAAATATAACTTCCTATAAGCTGTATGAAAATGCTTTCCTTAAAATGTTCACATTTAGTAAACAGGACTAAAATTTCCAAAATTCATTATTTCTACCATATTATGTTTTTTGGATTATATGCTTATATAGACAGATTAACATTTATCCTGGTGAATAAAAAACATTATTTCCTCAAATTCCTAGTAAGGACTTTTCACCTATTCTTCTTTTGGTTTATATTTCTAAATTCATACTTTCAGTCTTTTATAACATAATCTCTTAGATACACATCTTGTACTATCATGTGAATAGACAGAGACTCCATTAGAGAAGTTTCTCTGCACTTGAAACTGTTTAAAAATTATCTCTGAAAATTTATTAATTAATTAAAAGTAAAATAAAAATTATTTCTGATGTAAAACCATTGTTGGAATAGTAGCATGATTAAGACTTTCATAAAGAGAGAGCAATCTAATAGATTTTTTCCATTGAGTTTACTAACCTTAATAAAGGCAAAAAAAATACACTTACTCTCTTTTTTCAGTCATGATCATTTTGGTTACAAATGACAGCTATCCTTAGCACAAAAAGAACTTAATGACTCCAGGGATGAAACTGTCTTCAGGCGTGGTTGGCTTCAGGAATTTAGTCATTGAGAACTCTATTTCTCCCTTTCTCCGCTCTGTTTGACTTCATTCTCAGAAAGATGCTGTTCAAGTAAAGCAACAAGTTGCCCCAGGCAACAGCCAATTTATATGTTCCTTGGAGGTTGACGTGCCAGAGAGAAAACTAAAAAGCATGTGTTTTTCCAGATATCTTCAGTGAAAATCCCAACAACAATTCTTATTAGCCCAGCTTGGGCCCTAGACTGCTTTTTGGACTAATTATTCATCCATGGAAGAAAGAATCAAAAAGTCAGATCCAGATATATGCCTACCACTGGGGCTTGGAAGTTATGTTCAATAAACCCCAAAACTGCTCACTGATCAAGATAATGGTAAAATAGATCTTTAAGACAGGCATCCTGAGCCAACAAAAATTAATGCTCCTCGCTCCTCCTAGGCCTGAATCTACACATTAACTATTTGAAGGAAATTCAGATTATGCACTTTTATAATTTCATGTTAAAGTAGGTATCTATTTTTTTTTTTTTTTACAAATAGTTTATTGTCAAATTAGTTTCTACATAACACTCAGTGCTCATCCCCAAAGTGCCCCCCCACATCCATCAGTCCTCAGTTTTTGTCAGCATTCAAGAGTCTCTCATGGTTTGCCTCTCTCCCTTTCCCCCACCATTTCCGCCCTTCTTCTCCCCCTTGTTCCTCCGTCAAGTTCCTCCTA